>NC_044255.1:6726608-6735015 GCF_003957555.1 Calypte anna | reverse complement strand
AGAGGTAGTTGAACTTAATTTATGGAGAGGACTGATGGTACTGCCTCATTTTACATATATTCTTTTATCTTCCCCCTTAGCAAGAGCTTTCTGCATTTTTTAACTGTAGTACATTTCTGTCTCATTTCTTCAGCAGAAGAATCTTCATGACAGAAGAATCACCTATCAATTAGCTGTACTGTTAGCAACTCCAGCAAGAACCAATTATTAAATCTCTTTGTAAATTAAATGCTTGGAAGAGCCCTCAGTGACATGTGAAGTCTGCTTTTCTGCAGGTAACTAAACCCCTTTTTTTTCTGAATTTTTCATCTATTCTCACTTGTAAGTGAAAATATTCTTTGAAAGAGAAATAATCATTCCATAGGGAACAAATGTTTCAGAAATGTAATCCAAGAAACTATTTAGATCTGTGTACATGTCACATGCTCACCTCTATACCTTCAAGTTTGAAATGAATAAGTCAATGGCTATTCTGCTGTATCTGTGCATCTGCTTCACAGAGCCCTCCCTGAAAAGGTCACAGTGTGACCATGTGCTGTGGTTACAGTTTGCTTCCCAAAATGAACTCAGGGGTGATGAGGTCTTTCCTGAATAATAGGTCATTGAGGTAGGGAGAAAGAAAAAGGGGTGTTTTCAGGCTCCTAGGATAGATACAGAAAAATAGAAATACTTCTTAAAAAAAATCCCTGATGACAGGTGACCTAGATTTTGAAGTGTCTTACTCTGCAATACTTTCTACATATATTTTAAACCCAAAATTTTGCTGTCCCCAACATCTGAGCCACCCTGCAGAATGTTCCTGTCCTGATTGTTCCAGGATGCAGACAGTCATTTCAGAGCCCATGCTTTTCTTTACAGAAACACTGCCTGTCCACAGTTCCATGGCATTTGCAGATTAAGTAGACAATTGCTGCTTCAGGATGCCCCTGTTCCAGGCTGCTCAGCTTTGTCTCTTTGCTGTCCATTGTGTTTCTGGTGTTTAGCAACCAATTGGGGTCTGCTTAATAGTTACCTTTTAAGGCCTTGGGGTTAGTTTCTGCTGCCTGCTTTAAAGACTGTGGCATTGAGGCCCCTCAGATTTAATACCATACAGAATGGACAACAACAACAATAATAGTAATTGCAAAGACTGCATGGAACGTGACATGGCACAGCAGAGAGATGAGCCTCAAATATGCCAACCTGGACTCTATTTTCCTACTCTTTTTCTCTGTCATCTTCATAAGACTCTTCATTTTCCTCTGTACTTCACTTTCCCCACCTATGAAATAGAACTACTAAAACGTTTTCTAATTTGCTTTTCTCATATATGGTGTGAGCCCTGCTCATGCTGAGTTCTTCAGAGAAGGCTGTATAGAAAGACAAGTATCCTAATACTGATTACTGGAGATCATAAATATTGCTGCTGTAAGCAAATCTTCTCCCACTGCTCATTTACAGACTGAATCTGACTGCAACACCCAGCTACCTAAGAGGAGAAGTCCATGCCAAGGGAAAGCAGGTAACTGCAGCACTGACAATAAAGTGCTCTAGAAGACATGTTGAAATTTGCCAGGATAAACTGCTCTAGACTTGCTGAATATAACCTGGGAATAACATTTCAGCAAATAAAATGTCTTCTTTCATGTAGAGAAGCATAACAAACTTTCTAAAAATATGTAATAAACTAGAAATACTTTCTACCTTATTCTCTATTTAATTAACCTTATGGTCCAAGGTATATACTGGAAGTCTCAATTTCACGTAAGCACAAATTGAAAATATTATAATACTGGTGGGAGATGACAAAATGAAGCAGCGTAACAAGCAGTGAGGTGGAGGCAGAAAGAGGAGTTCCAAAATCTCTTTCAGCTGCTTCTTCTTGCATGTTATGTTTCTAAAAGCAATATCTAAACAGTGATGAGTGCTTTCACTCTGACAAGGGGTTCTCCTGCCAGACAAGGTCTCATGCCAGTGATTAGTGCAATGTGACAATTGTATTTGGTTTTTTTTTTAATTAGACCTATAGTGCTCCCAGAGATAGTTACATGTAAGAGCAAGAGCTCCTGTCTAAGAACAGAACCATCAGCATTGCATTACCACTGTACATATGTTTAGAAGGCAGTAACCATATAGCTGGTGAGAGACTTGAAAGTGGGAAAGTAGTGTAGAAATTTCTAAAAGTAGCAAGAGCAGAAATCTGAGTTCAAGGCCAGTGTCCATATGTTTCTCCAATTTAATGGCAGCACTGTTGGTTTTAGGTTTCATTTCACAGTAAATAAATGAGTATATAATTTTCATTTATATAGATGTATATTAGAAATTATTTATATTATTATAGATGGTCTCAAGTTGTGCCAGGGGAAGTTTAGGTTGGAGATTAGAAAGAATTTCTTTCTGGAGAAGGTGATCAGACATTGGAATGGGCTGCCCAGGGAAGTAGTGGATTCTCCGTGTCTGGAGATATTTCCAAAGAGCCTGGATGTGGCACTGAGTGCCATGGGCTGGGAACCACGGGGGGAGTGGATCAAGGGTTGGACTTGATGATCTCTGAGGTCCCTTCCAACCCAGCCAATTCTGTGATTCTATGATTATATTTATTATAATAATAATACAGCTCAGAGGTGTGCTTGCTTTCTCAGCAGTAAAGAGCAGCTAAGAGTCTTCCTCTGGCCAGGAGAAGATGTGAGTCCCATGACTTCACCCGGAGCTGCCTTAGCCCAGGTATTCCCGGTCCTCACCCCTCACCCTGGCATGCAACAGGGGAGGGAAAAGGAAATTAATTTCTGGAAATCTGGAGGTGGCTCATGCTCTGGTTACCTCCTGAATTTTTCAGCCTTTCCAAGAGCTCGATTAACACCTCGGGGGGGTCCTTTCCTCCCTTCCTGGCAATACTTTGGTGGCCCCGAACCCCTTTGCCCCTCCGGGAGCGGCTCCCGGGCTCATTCCCGGCACCTGCGGGCAGAGGGCAGGTGCTGCGGGGGCGTTCGTTGGCCCCGCCCCCTGTCTCTGATTGGCTGCTCCCTGAGTGACCTTCCCGTGCGGCCACTCTGTGTGTTCCTCTGTCTGTGCCTTTCTCCCGCCCCGGTTTTGGGGTTTGGGAGTCCCAGGCACTTGTCTCTTGTCTTGAGGCCCCTTCCCAAATTTTTGGGAGGGGGGTCCGTCTCCCCGTGTTGTCCCCTGTCTGTCCCTATGTGTTGACCCACTGCCACCCTGGATGCTGCTGCGCCGCGCCGCTGCGACACAGGTAAGTGCTGCGACTGCCCCCCTGGATGCTGCTGCTGCGACGGATTCACCACTGATTTACTTGATTCACTGATTCACTGATTCAGTTGCTGACTACTGGCTAATGGCTACTGGCGTGCGTGTGCGGGCGCGGTGCGGGCCTTCCCGAGTGAAGGGTAAGTATCCTTCCCCCCCCCGTCTCCCCTCGGTGCCCGCACTGTTTCTCACTGTTTTTTCTGTTCTTCCTCCCCCCCGCAGCCGCTCCCGCGCCCCGGGACCCGGCGGAGCTTCCGCTGGCGAAGAGCCGGGCGGAGAGCCCCGAGTGACCGCGTCCCGCGGGAGGATCCCCCGGGGGCGCCTCCGCCAGCAGAGCCGTGGGCATTTCAGGTGGGGAAAAAACCTCCCGACCGCCCCCTCCTTCCCTCCCTCCCTCCCTGCCTCCCGCTGTGGGGGTTTCGCTCGGAGTTTTGCTCTCTCTCAGTCTGGCTCAGGTGTTTCTCCGCTCTTTGTTCTCGTGCTGTGATTGCCAGGTGGGTGCGGGGCTGTGCGGGATCCCCCTGGAGTCGGAGGAGTCGGGAGAGAAGCGGCGGTGGAGCAGCGCGGGACGGTGCGTGAGGGGAGGGCAGTGCGGGGATTGCGCTAGGGAGGAGCGGGGGGGTGAGAGTGTGAGAGCTGCGAGTTGCGTGTGCGAGTTGCGTGTGTGTGTGCGGTTTGTGTCCCGTCCCGGCTCTGTGTCCCGCACTTCTCTCGTGTGCCCGCGGCTGCTCCTCACCCCTCCCGCTGCCCCCTGCCCGCACCCGAGCTCTGGGAGTGGCAGCGCTGGGGGGGGCTCTGATCGCTGCCTGCACCCCCTCGGCTGCGGAGCGGCAGCGCCGACTCCTTTGGGTCCTCTCCCCCTCCCGCCCCCCTTTTCCCCTTTTTGCTCCCCCTTCCCTTTTCCCTTTTTGCTCCCCCTTCCCTTTTCCCTTTTTGCTCCCCCCCCTTTTTCCCTTTTTGCTCCCCCTCCCCTTTCCCTTTTTGCCCCTCCCTTCCTTTGTGGCCCCCCCTTTACCACCACCACCCTTCTTCCCCCCTTTCTTATTTTCAGCCCCCCCCTCATTCCATCCTCTTGCCCCTTGTCTCAGTCACACCCTCAGGCAAGAGGCATTTTGGCACTGGCACTGCTCAACTGGTGTGGATCAGGAGCTGGGGGCTCCCAAACTCCTGGGGCTGATGTGCAGCCCTGGGACTCTCTCTGGGGAATCAACCCCCTTGGCTGAGGGCAGAGGGGGAGAAGGAGGAACCAGGAGAAATGCAAATGCAAATTCTTTATCAGACACAGATTTCTTTTCCCAACAGGTTCCAGTACCATGGGGCAGATGGCAGCAACATCAGGAAGCCTCGGAACTGCTTGATTCCCAAGTCCATGGATTCCTTGATGCCCTGGGTGCAGGAGCAGCTGGATGACTAAACCCTCCTCCCTGCCAAGGTCAGTGAGTGCTGCTGTGTGACACCAGGGGACACAGACACTGCCCCAAGGCTCCCTCTGATCCTTCTCACACACCTGAACGCCTCATCTCACTGCCTGTGTACTTTTGCTGAAAGTTTCAATAACTTTTTCTTCTCTCTGTGCTGTTTTCTCTGTATGTGCTTTCTTCTACCTCTATCACTTGCCCCTTTTTGACCCCTTCCCCCTGCCCCTTTTTGACCCCTTCCCCCTGCCCCTTTTTGCCCCTTTTCCCCCTGCCCCTTTTTGCCCCTTTTCCCCCTGCCCCTTTTTGCCCCTTTTCCCCCTGCCCCTTTTTGCCCCTTTTTGCCCCTTTTCCCCCTGCCCCTTTTTGCCCCTTTTCCCCCTGCCCCTTTTTGCCCCTTTTCCCCCTGCTTTTCTTTCTCTTTCCCCTCTTTTCCCCTCTTTCTCCTCTTTTCCCCTCTTTCTCCTCTTTTCCCCTCTTTCTCCTCTTTTCCCCTCTTTCTCCTCTTTTCCCCTCTTTCCCTCTTTCCCTCTTTCCCCTCTTTCCCTCCCCCTTTCCCCCCCTTTCCCCTTTCCCCCCTTTCCCCCCCTTTCCCCCCCCCCCTTTCCCCCTTTCCTTTCCCCCCCTTTCCCCCCTTTCCCCCCTTTCCCCCCCCCCTTTCCCCCTTTCCCCCTTTCCCCCCTTTCCCCCCTTTCCCCCCTTTCCCCCCCTTTCCCCTTTCCCCCCCTTTCCCCCATTTCCCCCTTTTTCTCCTTTCCCTCCTTTTCCCGTTTTTTCCCCTTTTCCCCCCTTTTCCCCCTTTCCCCCCTTTTCCCCCCTTTTCCCTTTTTCCCCCTTTTCCCCCTTTCCCCCTTTTCCCCCTTTTCCCTTTCCCCCTTTCCTTTTCCCCCCTTTTCCCCTTTCCTTTTCCCCTTTTCCCACCCTTTCCCCCTTTTCCCCTCCGCCTTTCCCCCTGCCTTTTCCCCCTCTGCTTTTCTCTCTCTCGTATTCCAGCCAGACATGCTTAATGTTTTTTGCGTTTTCCCAGTAAAAGTTGTGCGTGTGTGTGCATGCAATTTACTGGGGGTGCACATGCAGCTATTGAATTAGGCACTTCTTGTATGACTTGTTTCATCTATTTATTTTTTTATGTAATTAATCATTAATATGAGCAAATTTGAATTAGTAATAAAAACTTTTAATTAGTAATAACCAAGAACAGCTGTGCATGTAACACAAGTTGGCACTTGTTCTTCACTTTAGAGCAGAGGTGGAACTTAGTGTGCAGTTTTACTAACAATGAAGCTGTGCATGAGGCACGTGGGGTAGAACAGAGTGAAGACAAACTAGACAGTTTTGATAAACAGAATTGTATTTATTTTCACAGCACGGGCAGCAAAGCAGCTCTGAGTGCTGATGTTTTGTCTGTTGCAGGTGCTGCAGGAGGAGCTGAAGAGCAGAGGTGCTGCACATTTCTTCACCTGCACTAACAAGCCCTGATGGTGTCTGTGCTCTGAGCAGCCACTCAGGAAAGGAGTCCCAGGGCAGCTGCTGCTCAGCAATCAGTTGTGGAGCAGGAAGCTGCTGGCAGGGTTAACCTCACAGCTCCTGCAGAGTGGAAGTGAGCAGTGGCTGCTGGTGTCAGCAGTGTCCCTGAGGTGTCATGGGAAGTGAAGCCCAAGAGTGGTTGGCACCTGAAGGCAGAGCAGAGGAGCAGCTGCCTCGTGTCCATGGGTTGAATTCCTGTCAGAGAGACAAACAGAACACCAAGGGAATTCATACCTGGAACCCATGTCCAGCACTCTGCATCTGCTGGTAACTTCCTGTATCCATGTGCCACCAGTACTGAGAGAACATGGGTTACTGGTGATGCCACTGTAAATAAAATATTTTAATATATTGCTTAAAAAAAAGGTTTTGGTTTGTGTTAAATGCAAACAAAGAAGAAAGGAAGAGAAAGAAGACAGAGAAGAAAGAGAGAAACAGAATAAAGGTAGAGAAAGGAGAGAAAGAGGAAAGAGAGAAAGGAGAGAGAGAGAAAGGAAAGAGAGAAAGGAGAGAGAAAGAGAGAAAGGAGAGAGAAAGAGAGAAAGGAGAGAGAAAGAGAGAAAGGAGAGAGAAAGAGAGAAAGGAGAGAGAAAGAGAGAAAGGAGAGAGAAAGAGAAAGGAGAGAGAAAGAGAAAGGAGAGAGAAAGAGAAAGGAGAGAGAAAGAGAGAAGGAGAGAGAAAGAGAAAGGAGAGAGAAAGAGAGAAAGGAGAGAGAAAGAGAGAAAGGAGAGAGAAAGAGAGAAAGGAGAGAGAAAGAGAAAAAGGAGAGAGAAGAGAAGAAAGGAGAGAGAAGAGAGAAAGGAGAGAGAAAGAGAGAAAGAAGGGAGAAAGGAGAGAGAAAGAGAGAAAGGAGAGAGAAAGAGAAGAAGGGAGAAAAGGAGAGAGAAAGAGGAAGAAGGGAGAAAGGAGAGAGAAGGAGAGAGAAAGGGAGAAAGGAGAGAGAAAGGGAGAAAGGAGAGAGAAAGGAGAGAGAAAGGGAGAAAGGAGAGAAGAAAGGAGAGAGAAAGGAGAGAGAAAGAGAGAAAGAGAGAGAGAGAGAAAGGAGAGAGAAAGAAAGGAGAGAGAAAGAGGAGAAGAGAAAGAGGAGAGAGAAAGAGAGAAAGGGGAGAGAGAGAAAGGGGAGAGAGAGAAAGGAGAGAGAGAGAAAGGAGAGAGAGAGAAAGGAGAGAGAGAGAAAGGAGAGAGAGAGAAAGGAGAGAGAGAGAAAGGAGAGAGAGAGAAAGGAGAGAGAGAAAGAGAGAAAGGAGAGAAAGGAGAGAAGGAGAGAAGGAGAGAAAGGAGAGAAAAGAAAAAGAGTGAGAAGGAGAGAAGAGAAACAGAAAGGAGAGAAAGAGAAAGAAGGAGAGAGAAACAGGAGAGAAGGGAAAGGAGAGAAAGAGAAAGGAGAGGAGGAAGAATGAAAGGGAAAGGAGAGAGAAAGGATGGAGAGAAAGAGAAAGGAGAGAGAAAGACAGGAGAGAAAGAGAAAGAAAGAAAGAAGAAAGAAAGAAAGAAAAGAAGAAAAAGAAAGAAAGAAAGAAAAGAAAGAAAGAAAGAAAGAAAGAAGAAAGAAAGAAGAAGAAAGAAAGAAAGAAAGAAAGAAAGAAAGAAAGAAAGAAAGAAAGAAAGAAAGAAAGAAAGAAAGAAAGAAAGAAAGAAAGAAAGAAAGAAAGAAAGAAAGAGAAAGTGAATGGAGAGAGAGGAGAGAGAGAAAGGAGAGAGAGAAAGAGAAAGGAGAGAAAGAGAAAATGAAAAGGAGAGAAAGGAGAGAAAAAGAAAAAGAAAGTGTGAGGAGAGGAAGTGAAAGAGAGAAAGGACAGAAAGAGAGAAAGAGAAACAGAGAAAGGAGAGAAAAAGAAAGGAGAGAAAGAAAGAAAGGAGAGAAAAAGGGAAAGGAGAGAGAGAAAAGTGAAAGAGAAAGAGAGGAAAAGGAGAGAAAGAGAAAGGGAAAGGAGGAAAGAGAAAGAGAGAAAGGAGAGGAGAAAGGAGAGAAGAAAGAAAGGAGAGAAAGAGAAAGAAAGAGAAAGAGAGGAGAGAAAGGAAGAAAGAAAGGAGAGAGAGAAAGGAGAGAAAAGAGAAAGTGAGAAAGAGAGAAAGGAGAGGAAGAGAAGAAAGAAAAAGAAAGGAGAGAAAGAAAAAGAGAGAAAGGAGAGAAGAGAAAGAAAGAGAAAGAAGGAGAGAAAGAAAAAAAGAGAAAGGAGAGAAAGGAGAAAAGAAGAGAAAGAGAGAAAAGAGAGAAAGAAAGA
>NC_044255.1:6138533-6369010 GCF_003957555.1 Calypte anna | reverse complement strand
GCTGCTCCTGCACCCAGGGCATCAAGGAATCCATGGACTTGGGAGCCAAGCAGTTCCTGGGCTTCCTGATGTTGCTGCCATCTGCCCCGTGGTTCTGGAACCTGGAAGGAACAGAACTTGGTTGCTGAGGAGGAATTGGCATTTGCATTTCTCCTGGTTCCTCCTTCTCTCCCTCTGCCCTCAGCCAAGGGGGTTGAGTTCGCCAGTGCCAGGGCTGCACATCAGCCCCAGGAGTTTAGGAGCGCCCAGCTCCTGATCCACACCAGTTGAGCAGTGCCAGCTGTGAGTGTGAGAGTGACCCGGGGGGAAGAAGGGGCAAAAAGGGACAAAGAGGAGGGGAAACAGGGGAGGGGGAGAAGGAGGAGAAGGATAAAGAAGGGAAATGGGGAGCAAGGGGCAAAAGGGGAGGGAGGGAGCAAGAGGGAAAGGGGGGGGGCAAAAGGGAAAGGGGGGGGGCAAAAGGGAAAGGGGGGGGGGCAAAAGGGAAAGGGGGGGGGCAAAAGGGAAAGGGGGGGGCAAAAGGGAAAGGGGGGGGGCAAAAGGGAAAGGGGGGGGCAAAAGGGAAAGGGGGGGGCAAAAGGGAAAGGGGGGGGGCAAAAGGGAAAGGGGGGGGCAAAAGGGAAAGGGGGGGGCAAAAGGGAAAGGGGGGGGCAAAAAGGGAAAGGGGGGGGCAAAAAGGGAAAGGGGTCAAACTGGGAGCCCCGCACCCCCCGCACTGCCCTTCCCGTGGCCGCAGCCCCCGGCTCCGCCCCGTGGGTCTCGGCGCTGCCGCTCCGCAGCCGAGGGGCTGCAGGCAGCGATCAGAGCCCCCGCACCCACCTGGGACTCTCCCCCGGAAAACAAAGAGCAGAGAAACACCTGAGCCAAACGGAGAGAGCAAAACTCCGAGAAAAACCCCCACACTGCTCATTCCTCAGCATCAGCACTGGGAGAGAGAGAGAGAAAAGGCAGAGGGAAAGAGAGACAAAAAAAAGGCAGAGAGATAAAAGACCTGGCGAGAGAGAAAGCCACAGGTGTGAGAGAAAAAGCCCTTGAAATTGTTTAGGAAATGCACACCTGAAAGGCAGTGGGATGAGGCCTTCAGGGGTTTATCAGTGCCAGCTGTGAGTGTGAGACTGACACGGGGGGAGGGGGGACACAAGGAGGCAAAACTGGAAAGGGGGGGACAAAATGGAGAAGGGGTAGGAAAGGGGAGAAGAATGGGAAGAGGGGCAAAAAGAGGGAAGCGGGGGGGGGGGCAAAATCAAATGGGGGGTGGCAAGGGAGAAGGCAGCACTGCAAAAGAGAAAGGGATGCAGGACAAAGGGGAAGATGGTGAAAGGGGAGGCAAACAGGGGGAAGAGGGGGTTTAAAGTGGGAATGGGGGAGGTATAAAGGGGGAAAGAGAACGGGGAGGGCAAAAATATGGAAGAGGGGGCAAAATAGGTGCCCCGCAATCCCCGGATCAGCCCCGCGGGACTCAGCGCTGCCGCTCCGCAGCCGAGGGGCTGCAGGCAGCTACACAGACGCACAACTCACACATGCACGCGCGCACCTCTCGCACGCACACCAGTCTCACACGCAGCTCTCTCACGCACACGCAGCTCGCACACGCACCTCTCACCCTCCCGCTCCCCCCCACCGCAATCCCCGCACTGCCCTCCCCTCACGCACCGTCCCGCGCTGCTCCACCGCCGCTTCTCTCCCGACTCCTCCGACTCCAGGGGGATCCCGCACAGCCCCGCACCCACCTGGCACTCACAGCACGAGAACAAAGAGCGGAGAAACACCTGAGCCAGGCTGAGAGAGAGCAAAACTCCGAGCGAAACCCCCACAGCGGGAGGCAGGGAGGGAGGGAGGGAAGGAGGGGGCGGTCGGGAGGTTTTTCCCCACCTGAAATGCCCACGGCTCTGCTGGCGGAGGCGCCCCCGGGGGATCCTCCCGCGGGACGCGGTCACTCGGGGCTCTCCGCCCGGCTCTTCGCCAGCGGAAGCTCCGCCGGGTCCCGGGGCGCGGGAGCGGCTGCGGGGGGAGGAAGAACAGAAAAAAACAGTGAGAAACAGTGCGGGCACCGAGGGGAGACGGGGTGGGGAATGATACTTACCCTTCACTTGGGAAGGCCCGCACACGCACGCCAGTAGCCATTAGCCAGTAGTCAGCAATTGAATCAGTGAATCAAGTGAATCAATGGTGAATCCGTGGTGAATCCGTCGCAGCAGCAGCATCCAGGGGGGCAGTCGCAGCACTTACCTGTGTCGCAGCGGCGGCAGCAGCAGCATCCAGGGTGGCAGTGGGTCAACACATAGGGACAGACAGGGGGACAACACTGGGAGACGGATCCCCCTCCCAAAAATTTGGGAAGGGGGCCTCAAGACAAGAGACAAGTGCCTGGGACTCCCAAACCCCAAAACCGGGGCGGGAGAAAGGCACAGACAGAGGAACACACAGAGTGGCCGGCGCGCGCCCGCGACCGGACGCTGGAGCCGCACGGGAAGGTCACTCAGGGAGCAGCCAATCAGAGACAGGGGGCGGGGCCAACGAACGCCCCCGCAGCACCAGCCCGACCGCCCACGCAGTCTCTCCCGCAGCGCCCCCTGCCGGCGCAGAGCAGACACTGCCGGGGGGGGCGGACCCGGACCCGGAGCCGAACCCCCCAGGGCGGGACCAAGCGGGACCTGTTTGGAGCGAGAGGAGAAAGAACTTAGCGCTCTGGGAAGCGGGCAGGGAGCACACGAGCGCTCAGCACACGGAAGGGTTCCTCTCCCAGCACCATTAACCCGGTTCTCAGGTGCTCTCAGGGACCTCAAGCCGAGGCGTGGGGAGAGCCGTGGAGCTTCGTGTGGTACAAATGGGGCAGGAGGCAGAGGGGGACAACTTGAGCAATTCCCATTCCGAGATGGTCAAAGTGTTTGTAAGTTTTTACACCTCGAGTCCTGTGTCCAGTTCTGGGCCCCTCAGGAAGTTCAGGAAGGAGATTGAGGTGCTGGAGCAGGTCCAGAGAAGAGCAAGGAGGCTGTGAAGGGATCCAGCACAAGTGCTGTGAGGTGAGGCTGAGGGAGCTGGGGGTGTTGAGGCTGGAGAAGAGGAGGCTCAGGGGAGACCTCATCACTCTCTCCAACTCCCTGAAAGGAGGTTGGAGCCAGGGGGGGGTCGGTCTCTTTTCCCAGGCAGCTCTCAGCAAGACAAGAGGGCACGGTCTCAAGTTGTGCCAGGGGAGGTTTAGGTTGGAGATTAGAAAGAATTTCTTTCTGGAGAGGGTGATCAGCCATTGGAATGGGCTGCCCAGGGAAGGAGTGGATTCTCCGTGTCTGGAGATCTTTCCAAAGAGCCTGGATGTGGCACTGAGTGCCATGGGCTGGGAACCCCGGGGGGAGTGGATCAAGGGTTGGACTTGATCTCTGAGGTCCCTTCCAACCCAGCCAATTCTATGATTCTATGAAAAAGTCCCTGGCATGGTCCCCTTGTCAATGCCAGAAGGGAGCCAGCTGGGCAGCTGTGGGTCACAAAGTCACAGAGAAGTCCTGTTGTTGTCCATAGAATGAGTGCAAGCTGGAAGCCAAGAATATGTGCCTGGAAGAGAAATGTCTCACCCAAGTCCTTGGGAACCACGGGGGGAGTGGATCAAGGGTTGGACTTGATGATCTCTGAGGTCCTTTCCAACCCAGCCAATTCTCTGATTCTAAGTCATGGGCTCCCTCCCCTCCTCCAGCCGGGGGATGGTTTTTCCCCCAGAGCTTTTACCAGGGCTTGAAGCTCTCCAGCACCTCCAGGGGCTGGAACTGGGGAGCAAAACTGTAACCAGACAGAGTTTTCAAGTAGAGTTGGCAGCTAGTGTGTCCCTGTGCCCTTTCCAAGCTGGAAAGCTGCCTGGAATGAGCAGAGTGAATTATGTTCTTCGACAGGAAAAGGACTCTCGTTTTCAGGGAATTCTAGAGAGATGTTATTTCAAACCAAGTCAGGCTACAGGCAGACACTTCAAATGAACACTACACCTGCAGTCCCCCCCTGCCAAAAGCTTTGGTTTAGCACAGATGGTCTGAAAGGTGAAGTTCAAAACCAGCCACTGATCAGACCTCATTGTTTTAAACTCATTACAGCTTTCCCAACCCATCCAGCACATCACTAACCTTGCCCAGCACCCAGCCCACTAGTGATCAAACTTGGAAACTCCACACACAAGTAATATGCACGCAGGAAGAGGGAAGCTGAACAACTTAACCTCCCACAATACTGAACCCCTCTTGCTTCCAGATCAATGCAAATCGATGCAAAAGTTAATTTGGCACTCAAAAAGCACTCAAATAAATACTCTCAGTGTTCATAATTCAAGCAAGCTGATCATCTGAGCCAACCCCCTACGTGTATTTTCCCCTAAAGACACTGCTGCTGCTGCTGTTTTCACCACACTTCCATTTTAAACCCCACTGAATCATAGAATCATAGAATTGGCTGGGTTGGAAGGAACCTCAGAGATCATCAAGTCCAACCCTTGATCCACTCCCCCCGGGGTTCCCAGCCCATGGCACTCAGTGCCACATCCAGGCTCTTTGGAAAGATCTCCAGACACGGAGAATCCACTCCTTCCCTGGGCAGCCCATTCCAATGGCTGATCACCCTCTCCAGAAAGAAATTCTTTCTAATCTCCAACCTAAACCTCCCCTGGCACAACTTGAGACCCTGCCCTCTTGTCTTGCTGAGAGCTGCCTGGGAAAAGAGACCGACCCCCCCCCTGGCTCCAACCTCCTTTCAGGGAGTTGTAGAGAGTGATGAGGTCTCCCCTGAGCCTCCTCTTCTCCAGCCTCAACACCCCCAGCTCTCTCAGCCTCACCTCACACCACTTGTGCTGGATCCCTTCACCAGCCTGAATGCCCTCCTTTGGACCTGCTCCAGCACCTCGATCTCCTTCCTGAACTGAGGGGCCCAGAACTGGACACAGGACTCAAGGTGTGGCCGCACCAGAGCTGAATCTGTGGCTGGGCAGGGCACCTGGCAGTACTTCTTCCATTATCCATAATCCAGACATAAATCAGCTTTCCATTTATTCTCTCCTTCATTCCCTATCCCAGGGACACACCCCCCCACGCTCCCCACCCCCTGTCCCGCCCCTCAAGCACCGCAAACACACGCCCCACGCCACACTTCACCACGCGAAACAACACACGAACACAGCACAACGACACCCAAAGCCCTTCGCACCCTCAATAAACAACAACAAAACCACACACAAACACCCAGCACCCAAACGGAGAACGAACCGGCGCCTCTCCCACAACCCCACACACTCTCCTCCTACAGGCACAGCCACGCAGCAGCACCAACACCAGGGATAACAACACCCCTACACACCGCTCTCCGCACCGAAAGGGGGAACACCCGAACCCCCTCTCCTTGCTGCTCTCATCAACACCCTCCTGACACCCCTAGTACCGCAGCTGGGGTCTCCCCGCACATAAGGTCCCCCCCTCCATATGCCCGTGGTAAAAGCAATGCCCAACACCCCCCGACACCAACACGATCCCCCAGCAAAACGGGGGACGGACCCGCACCCCCGCACCCCAAATCCCCTCCCACAATCCCCAGAAAACCAAACGGGGGACATGACACAACCTTTGCATTCCCCATCCAAAGGACCCTCCCACAACCCCCTGAGGGAAAACCGGGGATGACCCGGAATCCCTCGCAACCCTCTGCAGCTAAAAAACCTCCAAAATTCCCCCCGGTGACAGGGCATGAGGACCCGGAACCCCTCACCTTCCCCCACCGAAGAATCCTCCCGCAACCCTCCCAGTGCAAACCGGGAGCTGCCCCGCTCCCTCCCACCCTCCTGCAGCTGAACACCCACCTACAGAACTCCGGCACAAAAACGTGTGCAGGAGGTCGGACCCGCGCTCCTGGCACCCCCATCTCCAACACCCAGCTCCAAACACCCGACACCCGATCCTGCCACGCCCCCGGGGACCCGCACCCTCCCCCCGACAAAAAAGACCCTGCAGGCCAGCACCCCTACCACATCCCTTCCCTGCTCTGTCCCGTCTTGCCTTTTTCTGCCGTTTCTTGACCTCTTCTGCCTTTCCCTACACATTCTTGTCCTTTCCCACCCTGTCCTGCCCTTCCTTACCTCTCTTGACTTTTCCTGCACTTTTCCTGTCGTGTTGTGCTCTGCTCCACGGTGCCCTCTGCTCTCAGCCTCGGGAGCAGCTGGGGGAAAAAGGAACCAGTACAGCCCAGTCACCATCATTGCAATAAAGAACTGCAGCTCAAGGAAGCCTCTGCCCCAGCTCTCCCCGAAGGAAATTTGATGTTTTTCATGTCGGGAAACCAGAGATAATAATCTGGAGCAAGTGGTACCCGGGGGGGAGCCAGGATGCAGTGGTTCCCAGGGGAACCCCCAGGATCAGGCCCATGCCCATCACCCCCCCAGGCTTCTCCCAGCTCGGTGCCACCTTCCCCACATCAGCAAAGTGCAGGAGCAGCAAAATCCCTGTGCTGTGTGTGAAAGAGGAAAAAACACACTGAGGAAAATAAGCATCACATGCAAGCTAAATATTTAAGGAACTGAAAAACTGACATTTGGGCTTTTGTAAGATCCCAAATTATAGGCAATGCTCTGCAAACTTTTTATCATGCTTTCTGCCCTGCTGTGAGTGCCTTCCTGTGACTGAGGTTATCTGCACCACTTACAGGAGTAAAACTGGAGTGGGAGATCAGGTTGTTTGGTTTCAGACAGGCATGAATAATAAGGATAAATCATATAATTTGTAGTTCACACTGGTTTCTGACACGACTGTCAACACAGGAGAGACTAATTTTTGTCAGCTGGAGGCTATATAGATTTATATATATTGTTGCCTTTCGGTTAAAGGCACGACCTGGTTCCCGGAGTGGCGCGCGGTTGCTAAGTAATGAAGTAGTCAGACGCCGAGGTGGGGTGAGCAACCAAGAGAGCCAAGAGAGAGTTTATTGCCACATGGCAAGGGTTTAAATAGACGCGCCTTGTGCCTTGTTGCGTCACTTCCGCCGTGTCACAGCTCACGTCCCATTGGCTACAGGGTGAGGGGCCTCTGACTTCCCGTAACATCGCGAGATCTTCCGAGCGCCAGGCCCTACCTCACCACATTTCCCCCCTCCCTATGCCCAATAGATTAAAATATAATCACAAAAGTATACTTATAATGTTAGTTAAAAATCCTTAAATTACATGATTGTCATCATTTAGTGCAAATCTTAAAGACACGTGCAAAATTATATCCCTTATCCCTGAGTTAAAAACTTAAGGCACCACAAGTGAATGGAGGTTAGAATAAGTTAGTAAGACATAAAAAGTAAAATCTGAGGTAGTCTGGGGCTGAGTAGCACAATAGGAATGTCCGCCTTTGTACGAGATCTGCAGGCGTGGGTGCTTGAGATGTGGACGGGGAGGTTGCTGGCATGTCTTCTCCTGCCACCGGAAAACGCGGATTGCGAGGGCGCCCAATGATGCAGTTCTGTGGACAAAAACTAAGAATCATCATTAGTTTCATCCTGAAGGTCCAGTTTAATGGATTTAAGCGGACACCACTTAACTTGACCATCTTTTTTGATCGCAGCGTAACCTCGCCCCGTTAGCACTAATCTCCACCCCTTTTCCCATTCTCCTAGCTCATTTCTGACCACAATTAATGGGCCCTCCTCCATCGCTCGAGTGGCCCAGTGTTTTTGGGCGGGGCTATTCACCTCCTCGCCCCTGGGGAATTGATTTAGTGCTAGTAGGGCGGTCGCTAGCAAGCGAGCCTGGTCTCCCGAAGGAATAACGTTGGTAAGACCTTCTGATCTAGCCAAGACCTCTAGTTTAGATTTCAAGGTCTGATTTGCCCGTTCGACAATGGCCTGTCCTGTGCTATTATATAGGATGCCGTGTATCAATGTAATGCCCCATTTTTGGGCGAAAGCTTGGACAGATTTAGATACAAAATTTGGACCATTGTCTGTATTAGTTCAAGGAGGGCATCCATTCGAGGCTTTGATAGGGGCCACTGCTCGACCCACACCGGATCGGTCGACTTCCATTTCAGCTTTATTGGTGGAAGCGGATGCACGGCAGTGGCCCTTACGGTAAATTTGTTACCCTGGCTTTCAATAGGGCTAGTGCATCTCTACCCAGCAAGGGTGGGGACTCCTGACATGACGTATGGGAATAACGTAATGGTCTTCTCCGGTCCTTTCTCGGTATGAATTGTGATCGCTATTGGCTGGGCGCTTTTTGAAGCTCAGGTCAGTCCTCCAACTCCTCCTACCATGGGGGCGTCTTCCAGCTGCCAGCTCGGGGGCCAGCTTGTTTCGGGAAAGACAGTGACATCGGCTCCTGTGTCGATCAGGAAAGGAACCTTAATGGTGATACTCTTGGGGGTATTGTATAGAGAGCACAACCCCCATACCACTGGCGGGTTATCACATTTTACTGCCAGGGCCACCCTGGGGTCTCGTCCCCAAGGGGTGCTCCTTGTTGCTGAGGCAGGGACGGATTCGGTTGGGTCGCCGGTTGGACCGTCAGGTTGGCAGCTCCTTGGGTGTGTTGCAGGTTCGGGGGTGCCTCGCCCCACCCAGGGTTGGTGTAATTGAGCTGCGGGTTTGAGGGTGCTTTGCCCCATCCAGGGTTGGCGTAGTTGGGCCGTCCCGTGTTCCAGGCGGGAGAGGGCTTCACACGGCCCGGGTGTCCTCTCCCCCCCCCCGTTTCCCTGGACATTAGCCTTGCGGTTCTTAGCAGAATGTCCTTTCCTGCCACAAGTCCAGCATGCTCCCCTAGGCTGGGTCTCGTGTTGGGGGGGTGCTGTTGGTTGGACCGCTACCTGGGGACAGGTTGCCGCAATATGGCCCGCTTGGCCACATTTAAAACATGCCATTACAGAGGCCAGTGCATGAACAGCTGCCTGAACTGGGGATAGATGCTCTTCGTTCACAACATGCTTGATCATGCCCGCGAGAGATGACCCTGCTGGCAGTGATCGCAGGATTTCTCTGGTCGTTGAGTTACATTGCTGCCGTATGCACTCAGTGAGAACTGGACCTTTGGCTTCTGCTGGCAGGGATGAAGAGTCGATCGCTGCTTGTAGACGATCCACAAATTGCGTGAAGCCTTCGTTCTCTTCTTGTTTCATTGAAGCCCATGGTGGCGGCTTGGCAACGGTTCTAGAAACTGCACGAATAGCTTCTCTAGCAGCGCTTGTGGTCGTCATTACCTCATGAGGCCGTAAGCCTTGAGCTTGTGCCTGGGGGGTAACCAAGGCTGGGTCTACGCCCATCAGTAGCTGCAGGGTGGAGCCATGTAGCGGGTGGTCTGCCCCAGTTACTTCGGCTAGCTTCCTTACACAATTGTCTTCCCATTCCTGCCTGAAGAGAATCATGGCTGACCCGTCGAAAATGAGTCTACTGGTAAACTTTATGTCAAATGGGAGCATGTCGTCTCCCCCAAAAAGCCCGTCCATAAGGGTGGAGACCATAGCAGAATTCAGTCCTTTATCTGCAATGGCTTTAACAATTGTTTGGATGTCCTTAGGGTTAACCGGTGAGTGAACCCTTTGTCCCCCGTCTGTGACCCGGACTGGGAATGCTAGTGTGTCCGGGATCCAAGTGGCGCAAGCTTTTTGTATTTCCTTCCAGTCTGTAAGTGAAGGTTTTTGCGTTTCCGCTTCTTTTATATTAGGGGTGCAAGTACCCTCCTTTTCTTGTTTTGAGTCAGCCGTGGGCAACTTATCCCGTGTAGTCCCTGATCTGGATTTGGAATTTGAGCGGATACGGTACTCGTAATTCGGGCTCTGGCTCCTTCTGTGTTCCCTGTGGTCAGGCGGGCTGTGGCTCCGCCTACTACCTGTGGGGGCAGGGGAGCTCCAGCGCCACCCATTCCCCCTGTGGGCAGGTGGGCTGTGGCTCCACTTGCTACCTGAGCGAGTGGGGGAGCCCCGGTCCCACCCTTTCCCCCTGTGGGCAGGTGGGCTGTGGCTCCGCCCACTACCCGGGCGGGTGGGGGAGCTCGGGCTCCGCCCATCTCTTTTGTGCGCGTAGGGGCTGTGGCCCTGCCCCCTACCTGAGCGGGTGGGGGAGCCCCGGTCCTGCCCACATCCCCCATAGGTGGGAGGGCTGTGGCCCCGCCTACCACTTGAGCGGGTGGGGGAGCCCCGGTCCCACCCACTCCCCCCATGGGTGGGTGGGCTGTGGCCCCACCCACCACCTGGGTGGGTGGGAGGGCTCGGGCTCCGCCCACCTCCCTTGCGTGTGCGGGGGCTGTGGCTCCGCCCGCTGCCTGGACAGGCAGGTGGGCTTCGGTCCCACCTACTCCCCCGGTGGGTGGGCGGGGTCTGGCTCCGCCCACTACCTGGGCATGCAGGTGGGCTTCGGTCCCGCCTGCTCCCCCGGTGGGTGGGCGGGGTTTGCCTCCGCCCACGCTCTGGGCAGGCGGAGGAGCTCCGGCCCCGCCTACTCCCCCGGTGGGTGGGCGGACTGTGGCTCCATCCACGCCCCGTACGAGCACGTGCGCTCTGGTCCCACGCGTTTTCCCTGTGTGCATTTTTTATTTCCTCATCTGGACGTTTATTTGGATTTTCGTTGCGACTAATTCTTGGCCCCTCGCTCGCGCTTCTTTCCCATTTCCAAGCGTCCCCACCGCCCCCATTCCACCCGGGCTCTTTCCCCTTTTCCGGGCATGCATTTACTGAAGCCGGCGCTCCCTCCCCGCCCCCATCGGGTGCACTCGCGCCCTGCCCCATCCCCTGCTGCTCGGTGTTGTGTGGGGCGTACGGCGGTGGTCTCGCCCAAAACCCTTCCGCGGCAGTCCTGGCTTCCTCAGCCAGCCCGTCCCAGACGGACCTTGCCCGGTCTCGGTCCTCTGGTGGGGGCGCAGCAGATGGGGGGAAGCGGCAGGCAGCATGTTTGGGGAAGTACCGTCCGTCCGCCCGCTCCCTCCCCCGACCCCCCTCCGCCTCCCTCCGTTGCCAAGCCGCCGTTTGGCGTGGGGCCAGCGCAGCCGCCGGCGGGCTGGCCGGGTGCGGGGGGGCGGCAGCTCGGGCACCCCCCCGTCCCCTCCTTCAGGCAATCGCAGGCAGGAGGCATGTTGCGGGTGGGCAGCGGGCAGGATGTGTCCTGCCGTCCCGCGGGACTCAGGGACCTGGGACGGCGGGGCGAGGGCTCGCGGCCGCGGGATGGGGACCCGGCCCCGCGGCAAGGCGAATCAGCGCGGCTGGGGGGGGGACGCGGTGCGGCGACGCGGGGAAACGGCGCGGTTAGGGGAGCTGGCGCGGGAGGACTGGGCCTCAGCACGTGGGCACGGGGACTCGGCGCGGCAGGGTGGGGGTTTGGGGTGAATTTCGCTTTCCTGGAGGACCTCAGGCCCTGCAGAGTCACCGAGCTCTGGTGGGCGCGGGGTCTGCGTGGCCGCTCCGACCCCCAGCTTCGGGACGGCCAGCAAGCAGTCCCTCGCGGCTTTCCAGGTCTCTTGTTCCTGCATGGCCTTCTGCAAAGCCTGCAGGACTTTCCCCCACGCTTTCAAATTCTTCGCGCTACCCGAAGACATTGTCTCGTCGGCTAACGCTGCCGTGCATTTAGGCCACACCTCTGGGTGGAGAATATCCACCGGCTGCTCAATTATCCCTAACTGTATTAACCTCGGAACCGCGAGTTTAAAATCGTTCGTCTTACAATCAACACCCCATTGCTTATGCATTTGCGATACGACCTTAATAAGGGCTTCCATCCTCCCTTGTCGGTCTGGTCTGAGCTCGAGTCGGGACAGCACTCTTCCGTCGACTCCGGGCTGGGACCCCAAAATTCTCCGTCGGTCTCCGGGCCTGGATCCGTTCTCCGTCGACCCCCTGACCTGGATCTAAACTTGCACTAACTGTCTGCCCTTAATCAAAATTCTCCATCGGTCTCCGGGCCTGGATCCGTTCTCCGTCGACCCCCTGACCTGGATCTAAACTTGTACTGACTGTCTTCCCTTAATCTCCGGGCCTGGAGCAAAATTCCTTCGACCCCCTGATTGGGAGCTTGTCACACTGCCTTAACTGCTGAGCGGAATCTGCCACTCCTACGATAGCTTTAAACTTTACCTTGCTGCCTTGCTTGTTCCCGGGTTTCGGCACCACTTGTTGCCTTTCGGTTAAAGGCACGACCTGGTTCCCGGAGTGGCGCGCGGTTGCTAAGTAATGAAGTAGTCAGACGCCGAGGTGGGGTGAGCAACCAAGAGAGCGTTTATTGCCACATGGCAAGGGTTTAAATAGACGCGCCTTGTGCCTTGTTGCGTCACTTCCGCCGTGTCACAGCTCACGTCCCATTGGCTACAGGGTGAGGGGCCTCTGACTTCCCGTAACATCGCGAGATCTTCCGAGCGCCAGGCCCTACCTCACCACAATATATATATATATATTTGTAATACTGAGAAACCCCTCTGTGTGTTTGCATCTCTCTGTGTTTATGTGCAGAGCAGCACATAAATATCCAGAGCATCAGTAAGCTCATAGGAAGCAGCAAGAGGGAAAATGAACTTTTAACATTACAATTAATACTTGTTTTTAATCTTAGCACTTAAACCTGCTAAATGTAATTAATCTTTTGGGGAAAAAAAAAAAACCACGAAAAAACCCTAACTGCCATTTTTCAGCATCTCAGTCAGGATGTGGACCCATATTTGGATCAGTGAAGCACTTCAGGATGAGACTGTTAAATTTAAAAAACCTCAGGTACAACAAAATTGAAAGAAATTTAACATGGTGTCAGCAAGGAGCTTTAATAATTTTTATACCTAGGGACTTGGCCTTGTTGACTTACAAGCGGCTTACATTTTTATTAAGTAGGTGCTGAAGTTGATTAAAGAAGTATCAGGCTAAGAGCTTCATGTTGGAGGTAAGGTGAAGAGCAGTCAGCTTTCTGTGTGTTGCTGGCTCTGTCTCTCTTTTTATCTTCCCCTTCCCTTTTTTGTTTGGGGTTGCATTTAAGGCTCTATGAAGGTTAAAGAAGAATGCTCTGAAGAGAAGGTGCTGCTCATCACAGAATTACAGGGAAAAACATGACACTGTCCAAAGCCAGCAACCCAGGGGTCTAAGGAAAGGCAGCTGTGATAATTCCAGGGCCATGTCTGCCCTCCTGCATGTGACTGCTGTGAGTCCTCCTGCACACTCACAGCTCTGTGTATTTCAACAGATGTTGGCAGAGCAGCTTGTGTGTTTTCCAGATCATTTGGTCTTACCTACTGAAAGATGATAGGGTGTCAGAAATCATCTCATTACAATTCTGGATTTTCCTGAAGAAATTTGTTGCAGAGAAGTAATTTTATTGTTGGAGGTTGTCATGAGGACTTGTGTGTGTGTGTGTGTGTGCGTGTGTAAACACACAACCCATTTTCTTCTGGTTTTGGATTGCAAGTGTGGTTCATAGAGTCCAGAAGCTTGTCTCTCCTCTGTCAATATTTGTGGCTGGTTAATGATCAGCCTCTTGACCTCATGATTGTTCCTGGTGTGCATCCAAATCTCTCTGCCATCTTCACCTAAAAAAAAAAAAACAAAAAACAAAAGAAAAAGAAAAGAAAAAAAGGTGAGTAAAATTGCATGGCTCTGTATCAAGTGAACACATTCTGGGTCCTGTGGTTTTTGGAAACAATGATTCAGGTAGCAAAGAGGTAGGTGCTGTCAGATCCTGTGAATTCTCTAGCCTGAGAAGGTAATATGGACACAGGTTTGTGTCCTGTAAGGGGTGCAGTGGGGGCTGTGGGTTCCTCGGTGGGGTTTTCACACAGTGGCTGAATTGATGAGCCACAGCCAGCAGCTCAGCCCTTGGCCAGGCCCTGCACCATCCCCTGGGCATTGCCTGGGGCTGGCCTGGGCTCCATGTGGGCCTGGTCACCCCTCCCCTGCTCACCAGAGCTTTCTTGTTACTTCTGTGGGCTTTGGGTCAGAGCCCAGGACATACCAGTCTCTGCACATTGCCCTGTGACTGTGGGGTTCCTGGTGAAGTCTGCAGCATCGCTGTGGCTTGGGGAAGTGGTGGCATCAGAGCAAAATGAGCCAGGCAGAAGGGGCTTTCTCTGTCTCTTGTCCTCTTGCTTCTGCTTCGTCTTTTTTGCAAGCCAGCTGTGAAAGTTTAAAGTGACCAAGTTGGTTCTATCCTGGCTCAGACCAGGACACTAATTCACTGTTGTTGTTTTTGTAACCATTTACCAATTTCATCCTTCTTTTCCCTCTGGAGGAAGTCAGCAGTAAGTCAGAGTACTCTCAATGCTCACGAAAATGGAGAGCAGTTCCTCACTTGTGGTGTTTCTCCTGCTGATCTGCTCCATCAACAACAGTTGCTCATTTTCATATTCAGGTTGGTACCTTTGAATTACCTTTCTACCTTAATTGTGGCATCCTTGGCATTTAAACTGAAACTGCTTTCCTTTTCTGATCACAAAGTCCTCTGGGTTGAAGAAGCCCTTCCTGAAATGCATAAGAAAAAATGAATATTGATGTATATATATTTCCAAAAGAAATCAATCTTTCTTAACCTCCCACTTAGGCTTCACCCTGCAACTGCAAAGAAATGTGTGTCTTTATGGTCCATCTCCAAAACTGGGTTCTTTGTCAGTGGGTTTCAGCTTTTCTAGGACCCTAAATCCCAACCAGAAAAAGAGAGACCTGTTAGGTCTCTGTGGCTTTCAGTAGCCACAGCAGGTCTATGGCTGTGTGGCTTCCAGAAGCCTTGTTAGGATTACAAAGGGAGCTTTCTTCTTAAAATGCTTCATATGAGCAATTTTTCAAGCTACCAGATGGATGGGGTTTGGATATAGGGCCACATTTCTGAAGATATTGCAGAAACATAAATTAACACAGTTGGAAAAGACCTCCATGATCACCACAACCAACTGTCAGTCCCTCCCCCCAAAAAAACCACCAGCAAATCACCATCCCACCAGAGAATGTCCTGAAGTGCCTCATCTACATGGTTTTTAAACACTTTCAGGGATGGTGACTCCAGCACCTCCCTGAGCAGTCCATTCCAGCCCCTGACTACTGTCTCAGTAAAGAAATTCTTCCTCATCTCCACTCTAAACCTCCCCTGGTGCAACTTCAGGCCATCTCTCTGCTCCTGTTGTTGTTCACATGAGAGAAGAGCCCAGCACCCACCTCCCTACAGCCTCCTGTCAGGGAGTTGTAGAGAATCATAGAATCATAGAATTGGCTGGGTTGGAAGGGACCTCAGAGATCACCAAGTCCAACCCTTGATCCACTCCCCCCGGGGTTCCCAGCCCATGGCACTCAGTGCCACATCCAGGCTCTTTTGAAGTATCTCCAGACACGGAGAATCCACTCCTTCCCTGGGCAGCCCATTCCAATGTCTGATCACCCTCTCTAGAAATAAACTCTTTCTAATCTCCAACCTAAACCTCCCCTGGCACAACTTGAGACCATGCCCTCTTGTCTTGCTGAGAGTTGCCTGGGAAAAGAGACCGACCCCCCCCCTGGCTCCAACCTCCTTTCAGGGAGTTGTAGAGAGTGATGAGGTCTCCCCTGAGCCTCCTCTTCTCCAGCCTCAACACCCCCAGCTCCCTCAGCCTCACCTCACAGCACTTGTGCTGGATCCCTTCACAGCCTCCTTGCTCTTCTCTGGACCTGCTCCAGCACCTCAATCTCCTTCCTGAACTGCCTGAGGGGCCCAGAACTGGACACAGGACTCGAGGTGTGGCCTCACCAGGGCTGAGGACAGGGGCAGAATCCCTTCCCTGGACCTGCTGGCCACGCTGCTCCTGAGCCAGGCCAGGATGTGACAAAGTCTCTGCAGAAGAGTGACAAAGTCTCCTCTCAGCCTCTGGATTCCAAACAATCCCAATTCCCTCTCCTCACAGGACTTGTTCTCCAGCTCCTTCCCCAGCTTGGCTGCTCTTCTCTGAACCCTCTCCAGCAGCTCCATGTCTTTCTTGTGGAGAGGGACCCAGAACTCAACACAGCACTCGAGGTGCTGCTCACCAGTGCCCAGCACAGGGACACCATCCCTGCTCTTCTCCTGGGACACCATCCCTGCCCTTCTCCTGCTGGCAGCACCATTCCTAAGACAAGAATCAAGCCCCCATTTAACCAAGAAGCAAAATCCTCCATCTTGTCTGAGGAAGGGTGGCATGTGGTGTCAGTACCTCCACAAGGGCTGAGCATCTAACAAACCTGATGCCAAATACCAACCACACCTCTCCCTGCAGCCTGAATTCCAGGTACACACACACAGCCAGGCAGCTAAGAGTTGTTGTGAAGCCAGATGGCTGGGCAGAAAAACACAACCAGCCTTCAAAGCAGGAACTGTAATATTCAGGAGTCTTGTGGAATAAAAATAAAATTCTACACTAGTCTGCAATCTCACCAGTGGAGCTTTGGATCCACTAAGTGGAACTCTAAACCACTGGTAGTTCATTCATTTGACCACAAACTAATTAATTCTCCACTGGGCTGTTCCTGTAGATTCCTGCTCCCTCTCTTTGTGCTGGTTACTTGGCTGAAAGCAAGCACAGGTTGTGACTGTGATGATGCTGAGTTGCTGTCATCCAGTATCAACCCTTCAACTTCTTTTTTTCTAGTGTTTATCAGCAAAGATGAAGCACACAAAGTGCTGAAAATCCAGAAACGTGCTAACTATTTCCTAGAGGAATTTCGTCCAGGGAACTTGGAGAGAGAGTGCAACGAGGAAAAGTGTTCACTTGAGGAGGCTAAGGAGATCTTCCATTCCCAGGAGAAAACGGTGAGAATTTTTGCTTTAGGAAAACAGAGGAGAGTTAAGTGTGAGCTGTGAACAACCCTTCCCAAGGCAGCTGGTGGGGACTGAGAGGTGGGTGCCTGGGGATGAGGGGTCACTCAGGGCACCTATGAGATCTCCCCTTGTCAGCCAGTGCTCAGTTTGCTGTGTAAACATTAAACACAATTCCTTTAAAGTATCCAGAAGTTATTTTTGTGAGAGCCTCAATCCAGCCATGTGATTCTGCCATCTTCAGAGGCCACTCCCATGATGGACACCTCCAAATCCCAGGTGGATCCCCATGCTTCCAGGGCTGAGAGCATTCAGCTTGCAGTTTAATTTTGCATCCCAGTACAACCCAGTTTATTATGCACATGGGCTGGCCCATGGTGTGACTGAAAGTGAGCTGCACGCAGGGGATCAGATCTGCTCTGAGACTCTTATCTTGTGATTCTAATCAAAATGTTAATTTACATGCACCCTTAAATACCCTTTTTCTAACTTTTATCTTCAGTAACTGCCATGACCATTTAGTGACTGGTTTCTTCATTTGTCATTTCTTTTGGCAGATGGAGTTTTGGTTCTATTACAAAGGTAGGTAAAAAAATATTTTATTTAATTTTTTTAATATTTCTTGTGTCACTTCTGCTACCAAGAACTATGTGGCAGTTAAAGCCAGGCTGCTCTTCATCCCTGGCATTGCACTGTGTCTTTCTTAGGTTTGAATCCATGTAGCACAAACCCCTGTAAGAATGGTGGAGTCTGCAAAATAAGACACTACAATTACTTCTGCATCTGCCCCCCCAGATTTGGAGGAGACAACTGTGAAAAAGGTGAGTACAGGTGGACACTTATCCTGCCCCAAGACAGGTCAGGGAATTGCCTCTTTTTGTCACTTTAGAGTGAGAGCAAGTCTGGTAACTCCTGCCAAAGCTGCCTGCACTGCAGGTTGTTCATGGACTGTATGCATATGACAGGCATGAAATGACAGCAAATCCAAACTGATGGGGAAACTATGAATCAGAATTATTTTTTCCCTCAGTGCTTTTGCCAACCTTTTCTTTTTACAGTGTAGTAATTAAATATGGTGGGGGGGGGGTTGTGTGTGTTTTTTAAAATGTAACAATGCATTACAAACTGAGTCTATTTCTCACAGACTTGGCTCCCACCAAAAGCCCTTTTGCTTTAAATCTGTCTTGATATCAAAGAGAGGTTGTACAGAGAGATCAAGAAGTTCAGAAGTGTGTGCCCTTGCCAGTATTTTCTTGCCACTGCTCTCCAGACCTAGAACTTAGCTGTGGCCTCAGGACAAAGCTGCCAAATAAAAAAATGGCAGAAAAAGGTGATCACCAGCCTCAAGGCAACACATCTGGTTTGCTAGGAAACCACGTGGTTTTCTGGACCTGCAAGAGGCAGTTCCTTCTTTTTCCCTGTGAGACTGCAGCACTCTTCTTATCCCACTCTTGATCCAACATGAGTGCTGGAAGCTGTGCACTGCAATAGCCAAGTGTGTTCCTGTGTCTTCCCTTGGCAGAGAAGCTGGAGTGCTGGTACAAGAACGGGGGGTGCTGGCAGTACTGCCAGGACAGCAGCAGCTCCTTCCAGGTGGTGTGTTCCTGTGCCAGGGATTACACCCTGCATGAAGATGGGAAGAGATGTGTGCAAGCAGGTAAGGCCTGGGCAGCTCCAAGATGCTGCAGGTGAAGGTTTGCAGGTGCTGTCCTCTCCTCCTCACTAGTTGCAGAAAAGCAGCTACATGTGCTGTGGCTACTGCAGCTTGCATAGAAAAGATCTAAACAATGTTCTGTGTGCTTTACATTTGAAGGTTCTTCTCTATTGGCAACCTCTAATCCAGTGTGTCCTCACAAGAATCTATTTTGCAGTCCAAGACTTCTTCATACCTAAAACTTTCTCTTGTGTTGGGAAATATTTTGCCAAGGGATTCTTTAGTCTCCTGTTTCTGCTTTTCCATGCATTTAACTCCTGTGCCCATGAGCATGTACTGGCTGAAGGAGCAGCAGGGCAGTCAGGGATCAGCAGCACAGACTGGGATCAGCAGTGTTAGGAGGGGAGGGGACAGGACAAAGGTCTTGAAGAGGTTGTGTTAAAGCCTGGTGTCTGGGAGGAGCCCTGGGCTTGGTTTCTGTCCTGAAAAGAGCCCTTGCAGTAGACAGAAGTAAGTGGTGCCTGAGGGTCAGGAAAGGCAGAGCTGCATGCTGGGTTTCAGTGTCCAGATCTCCAGACAGAATGGTGAGGGGTGCAGGCTGCTGCCATCAAGATGTCAGAGTTGTTTCTGGGCTCTTACTGGGCAAGGGAGAAGGAGGCAGTGAGTGCCATTCTGGGACAGAAGTGCTTCTGGTGTGTTTGACACCCCACCACACACCCAATCCCACAGTTTCCTCTCTTCCCTTCCACCAGCACGATTCCCATGTGGACTGATTAAAGCCAGGCAGGCACTGGAGGAGGAGAGGCTGGGGCAGGAAAAGCTCCCGAGGGCCCTGAGCAAGCACGGGAATGATGTGGCCAAGTGGAATGACAGCACAGTTCCACAAAACATGTTGGAACAAAGTGATCTTGGGGCAAATGAGACCTTAAGGGGTGTCCTTGGGCAAGGGAAGTGCACGGAGGGTGCTGCTGAAGAGACTGAGGTGGCAGAAGCTGCTGGCAGCTGGAACAAGGCACCGCTGGACTCAGGTACCCAGGAGCTGAGGGAAGAGAATGCTGCTGGGCTGGGGATCCCTGCACACGATGTGGCTGTGGAGGAGACAGCACCGTGCAGGGAGCCCACTTGGGGCCCCACCTGGCAGAATGAGGCCACAGCTGCTGCCAGGCAGGAGAAAAGGCTGGAAAAACCTGGGGAGAGCCAGGAGGAGACCATGCCCAGAGAGAGCAACGGGAGCAGTACCTGGGGAAATGGTTCAGACACAGCTCTGTTCACTCAGACAAGAACCAACTTGACTTCAGAGCACAGTAACTTCAGGATAACAGGAGGAACTCTGTGTCATCGTGGACATTGCCCCTGGCAGGTAAGACTTCTATTCTGGTCTGGCCATATATACCACAACACTTCCTTCAACACCAGTGGGTCCAGAATTCATCAAGTCATTACAAAGTTCTTTTTCAGGTCAAGAGCAATACAGCCAGCTGAACTTCTCAGACTTCTACAAGTCTTTGTCTTAGTTGCCTTCTTTATCATCCTCCCTTCTCCTAGATCTGTACAGCTGTGATCTCAGCTTCATGCCTTCTCCCTTTACTACATCTGTCTGATCTTCTGCTCTGGTATTCAGGTTCTTTGTTTCTAGATATTCTTGGTGAAAAGCTGGGCTCCTGGCAATTTCTGGAGTGGCTGTTGATATTTTTCCCACAATTTTTTCTATGACCAGGTAAGAGTCATTAGAATGATCAGCATTTTGTACTTGTACAGCAAGGAAGATAAAACTGAGAGGGCTCAAACCTGAACATATGTGGAAAGTAACCAAACCTCCCTGAAGTCATTCTTTTATTTCCATTACCTTGGTCTTTTAATGGTGGTTTGAGGCAGGTTTTTTTGTGTGTGTCTGTCCTACTTTGTTATAAATTTTCACTTATATTGTCTGTTTCACTGGTGTACTGCTAGGGTGTCAGGGCTTGTGAAGGGAAAGTTAAGACTGATTTCAAAAGGGTCAGGTTACTGTTAGCCTGTTTTATGCCTGATTATGCCTGACAAAAAGATTTTCTCATTCCATGCAGCAGGAGCTATTTTACAGGTGGAAAAATAGCAGGCTGAGCAGGTGTGGAGCTAGAAGAGTCCCTGTGCAGTGTCATTCCCAGGAACTCACATGGCTTTCTGCCACCTTATACATTTGGGGTTGCAAGGAAGGAATGTAGCCTGGATGCTGCCCAAGCTGTAGAGTTTCATCTTGAAATACAGTGTGACCGTGAAGAAAGTTAAAAATTTTCATTACATCAGGCAATTAGCAATTAAATATTGTAATTTTATATACATATAAATTTTTTAAACTGCTTTGCAAACCCTTTCCTTTCCAGTTCTTCAGGTAACGTTTTGTTCTAGCACTGAATTCCAGATTCTTAATTCTAGAACAGAATTAAGTCAAAATGGCTTCTGTAAAACACGATGACTCCAGGAATTAGACCAAGGTAGGAGGGACAGACAGTGTCAGAGCTGTGTCCATGGTCTGATGATGAACTTCAGTGAAGCTGCAGAGTAGCAAAATTTAACACATGAAATTACACATTCAGGGAGGAGTTGAATTGAGGAGCTCCTGAAGCATTAATGGGTCTTCTAATTTTGAACAGTCAAGCAGCAAACATCGAGCAGCCTCAGAGTGTTTTTGCTTCTCCCTTTTCTACTCTGTAGATTGTTTCAAATTTTATTTCCAATAAAAGTAATAATAGCTCTGAACCTGCACCCCCACTTGACAGCTGGGAAAGTGAAAACCTCTTTCCTATCCCCTGCTCACATGGACAACACTTCTCTCTTTTTGCCTGCCTACCAGTGAAATACACCGTGTGTTACTGTTGACACAGAGCTGACACAGCCCTGGGACAAGTCCCTCCTCATCTTTTGTACAGGTTTTGATCCGGAACAGCAGAGATGTTGGGTTTTGTGGTGGGAGTTTGATCAGCAGTCGCTGGGTGGTCACGGCTGCTCACTGCCTGGATCTCATCAGACCCCACCACGTTACTGTAGGTGAGTACAGCTGGGGAGGAGGTACCAACAGGGGGGAGCTGCACTGTACAGGAACACAGACACGTCCAAGCCCACTTGGATTTACAGAATGCTTCATCTTCTTGGCAAAAGTTAAGTGCAGAGGGGCTCCAGCTGGTCCCTTTTGTTTTCATGGAGAAGGTTCAGACTAAGCAAATCTCCAGGCCCACCTCAGAAGGAAGGAGGATCCCTGTAGGTGAGGGGCTGCTCTCAAGTCAGTTTTGTTTGTCATCAGCCTCAAGATCAGTCTCCTGCTGCTCTGAGCTTCTCAGTGCCAGTAGCTGCTCTGAGCAGACCACCTCTCTCCCCTGCGTGTGCTGGCAGCCACAGCAACTGGAACTCTGCAGCAGGAATGCTGCAAATAAACACAAGTTTGTGCCTGAAACCTCCAGAAAAGAGACAGAAGAGGGGTAAAGAGAACAGAGCCCTGGGTAACTGGCAGGAAACAATTCAGCCTTACAGCTGCATCAATGCTCCCGAGGGGGGAGAACACACAAAGCTCAAACTGTACAAAATACAGCAGCTACTATAAAGCATTGACACTGTTTATGGTAAAAGCCCTACCCTGGAACCATCATCTCTGTAAGGATCTGCTCATCCCATCAGCAACTGTGTTGCTCTCAAGGGGTACACAGGTAAGCTTGATGTGCAGGATGACTGCTTCAGTTTAAGGCATTACTGGCACAGCATGATGTGTGTGGGTACTGTGCCTCCTCAGGACAAAAGGCCAAAGCATCGATTCATAGAATTACAGAATAATTTGGGTTGGAAGGGACCTCCAAAGGACATCTAGTCCAAAAACCTCCCCCCTGCTGCAGTAAGCAGGGACACCCTCCACTAGGTCAGGCTGCCGAGAGCCTCACCATGAGTATCTCTACCACCTCCCTGGACAACCTGCTTCATTTTTCCACTACCCTCATGATACAGAACACTTTCCTAACATCCCATCTAAATATGTTCAGTGTGCTTATCCCCCATGCGGGACCCTAAAGGGAATACCCTGAAGGCTGTTCAGTGTGCTGTAACCTTGTAACCTGTCCTGACTGCAGGAGACTTTGACAAGTACCGGCGAGAACTGAAGGAACAGAAGATCGGTGTGGCCCGGAGCTGGACACACCCACACTACGATCCCAGTGACTACAACAGTGACATCGCTTTGCTGTACTTGAGCACGGATGTTACATTTAACCAGTACATCGTCCCCATCTGCCTGCCCAGCCCCGCCCTGGCCAAGCTGCTCTCCGAGGAGGGTCGGATCGGGAGGGTGAGCGGATGGGGTGCCACCCACGAAAGAGGATCCACCCTGCGGTTCCTGATGCAGACCCAGCTGCCCATCGTCAGCCTGCAGAGGTGCCAGAGCTCCACCCGCAGGGTGGTCACGGACAACATGTTCTGTGCGGGGTACGGCTCCCTGGCTGCCGACGCCTGCAAAGGGGACAGCGGGGGCCCCTTCGCGGTCTCCTACCACAACACTTGGTTTCTCCTGGGCGTCGTAAGTTGGGGTGAGGGCTGTGCTGAAGAAGGGAAATACGGGGTCTATACGAGAGTTTCCAACTACATGGCGTGGATTAAAGAGGTGGTTGAAAGTGTAGCAGATTCAGAAAACTTTACCATTAACTTTTCCTAATGCTGTCTTTAAAACTGTAACAACACTGTTAGTACCTTGTTTCAGTCTAAAGCACGTTGCAGTTCCTGTCGGTGATGGTATAAAATGGAAACCTTCCAAGTAACTGAGTCTGGTTACCACAAATACTAAATTATTTTACTCAGTAACACTTGAACAACTTGGTGGAATAAAGTATTCTGCAAACAACAGAGGAGACTGCACTACAGCCTTTCTAAACATAAATTCTATGAGAAAGGGTAGGCTGTTGTGTTTGGGGTTTTTTGGAGAAAAGTATATTTCTGGCAGTGGTGTCTACCTTATAGCTATGAAACCCTCTGCTGGACATGGCAGCATATCAAGGTTTGTCACTGTTACCTCAGGCATGGCAGAGAATAAATACAATTTTTCGGATACAAAATAAGTGTCCACACAGAACTATGTTATTACAAACAGCACTGGCCAAACCCTCTGAGAGGGAACCAACCTGGCTGTGGCTGGAGAAACACACAGGGGGTGGTTGACTTCCAAGAACTGGATTGCTGGGGGCTGTGGGGTAAGAGCAGGATGGTCCTGAGACAGCTCTGCAATGGGAGCAATCCCAGCCCATCTGAGAACCTCCACTGCCTTCACTGTACCATCACTTTTCTGCTGTAATTAAGAGATCTGTGCAACTTGTGTCAAAAGACCTTTTTCATTGTGACTTTTCTTACAATTCACTGTTAAACTTTAATTTAAAAAACAAAACAAAAACATCACTCACGCTGATGAATGATTCTCTTCCTCAGCTTAGTTCCAAGCCTTGCAGAAGTCCATTATCACCATGCCACAGGGAAAAGGACTGGGTTTGGTTACCTCAGAGGACATACGATGTCAAGATATTATTCATTTCAATGGCAGGAAACTGTGGTAGGCCTGCAAAAGACCACCAGGGGCAGGGGCAGTAGTTTAAGGAAATTATCTCAGGATTTAAAAATAGCTCACAGTCTCCCCCATTACTGGGTTACAGGACCACAGTACCAGAACTAAAAAGTTGGGGACATGGGAGGTAAAGGACATCCTAACTCACCTGGGTGTGCACCATTCTACACTGTACACTTTTCACAGTCACACCTGTGAATATGGCAGTAAGGAACTCCCTGTCTTTCAGTAAATTAATGGAAAGTAGGGAAAAAAAAAACCCCACAACACACACTTGAAACTCACAGCATGGTAACAAACCCCTGAGTCAGCTGCCATGTCATAAGCTTACCTGGCAGGAGGAGGTGGGGTAGTCTCACCAGTTTCTTCAGCCCCATCCACTGCAGGCATCTCCTTCAGCACCTGCCCCATTCTTGTCCCCACACACCTGGAGTGTGCTGCCAGTCCCCTGGGTCTCACAGGAGGGTACTTAGGGTGCCCATCCATCTTCTTACATTCTCTACATCACCAGTGCCAGCAGGTGCCAACACCAAGCTTCCAGCCTCAAGGGAACTGAGGAATTACAAAAGACCTCACAGCAACCAGGCTGTGCTCCTCTGGAATGAGGGTGACTTTTTTACTCAAATCCCATCTGCCAGTTACCCATACAAGGAAGAGTTCTCATCTGGGCAAGCTCAGCAGACAAAATCATTTCCAGAGGGAGAGGTAAAGCAGCAGATGCACACAATGTTGCTCTGCTCTTTTTCTGTAGCACCACAAAGAAATAGCAGCATTATGCCCTGCACAGTGACATGAACTTTCTCCTTACCACTGGTAGAATTGCCCTTTCTGAAAGGCACCAGTGGCCTACAGAGCTACACACACATACTACCCAAACACCAAAGCAAAACAAAACAAAGTACATGGCCTCCAGCTCTAAAGTCCCAGCAGGCTCAAACCCTAGAACAAAGGCTCCACAAAGCCAACTAAAGTGCTGCTTAAAGCACCCAAAAAAGATGCATTCAGCAGTCTGGTATTTGGTTTTCCTGAATCTCACTAACCTGGATTCCAAAATCTGGCTTACTTTAAAAATCATCTATGGTATTGTATGTCACAGGAACACCCTTCAGCTGCAGCCTGTTGTTCTCCAGTAGCAGTTACCACTGAGCACTCTGCCCTTTGCATGGAGGATCAGCAGCAGTGACATCCTGCAGGCTGTGTGTCTTACTGCACTTGTTTTAGCTGAAAGCCACTGGAATTTATACTGGTTGGTCTGCTGGGCTCTTCAACTTGCATGAAAAGTTAAATCCATTTGAGTGGAACAGGATCAGTATTTCTGATAAAAACCAAAATCTCTGAAGACAGAGCAGCTGGTTAACAAAGCACTGAATAAAGAGGAAATGGACAAAGGTAAACAGTAAATCAACCATTCACAGCTTTTCCACATGGTCTGCACATACATTCCCTCCAGCAATCAACAGACAGCCCCCAAAAAAAACAGAGATGTTTTATTGTCTAAAGTGTTGCAATACAACAAATACGTGATCTGTACAAAGGACACAATAGAGCAAGTTTAAATACAATCAGGAGAAAGAAGTCCCCATATTCAGTCCTCAGACAACGTATCAGAACCTGAACCAACAATTTCAAGATTCACTAAAAAAACCCAAACAAGCTGTTAAAAAATTTAAAGGTCTCCAAAGAGTCTATGTGTGTATTCTCTTACAGCAGAGCTCATGGGGCATTCTGTGAAGGGTCACAAAGGCATCTTATTGCCCTCAATGCTGATTTTCACTGCATGGGCCGATCTGCTTTTTTTCCTGATATCTGTGAATTTCCGCATCTGTTTGTCCAGTCGACTCACCCCTTTCTTAGAGGTCCCCTGGAACTTAAAAAATAAAACTAATAATTACCACTGAAAAAAAGCAGACGTCCCAGAGGTTCAAGAAAAGTGGTGCATGCAAGGCTAAATCTGCAAGAAGGAGCTGATGAGGCCACTGGTTCCAGGTGGCCGTGTGAGTGCAGGCCTGAAGGAATCCTCTCCCCACAGAGGAGAGAAAATGGTTCCCAATATCTTCCCCGTGTGTGTGGAGGCAGTCATGCTCACTAAGAGTAAAGCCTTCCTGTTATAGGGATTAGTAACCGTGTTAGTTGTTCATGAGTGTAGAGTTTGGAACAGCTTTGTCTCTCCTGGGTGGAGGTTTGGGTCAGAAACACACTGCACTACAGTGTCACACGTGCAGAGATGCAAACACACGGTCACTGAAGGGGACTGAGGTGACAGTGTAATTCCACTATTTATTTTAAAGGTCACTGATTAGTACTTCTAAAGCAAGAGATTATTGGGAAAAACAGGGGTGTAGCAAAAAGGGTGAACCAAAAGAAATGCCTAAGCTGACCATACAAGTTAATAGAAGAGTTACTGCATTTCACCTCTATTTTAACTGCAAATGAAAAACAGATGACACAGCAGTGTCACCACACAGCAATATTCCACAGAATAAATAGAGTGATTCTGTAAAGAAATGCCACAGAAGACAAAGAGCAAGGCCTTCCAATGCATATCCATTACTTCCTAAAAAGCTATTTTCCCTAACTAGGCAGCAGAAACAATAAAAAGACAGAAATTGAGATAGAAATCCTTTAAGTCTGGGAAAAACAGAGATACCCCAGAATGTGCTACTGACAAAATATCTGACAAAAAAACATCTACTAGAAACTGAACCTCTTGTTCCCATCACTGAGGAAGGCGCTCCTGATGCTGATTTTGAATAAACTTTATTCATAAAACTATTCACTAGGCATTGAAATTATATCTGGAATTTCACAGTTATCTTTAAAAAAATATAATTTTTTTTAAACAAATAAATATGAAGTTTAAACTCAACAGTTATGTACCATTTGTGCTAGCCTCTTTCTACCACTGTCAGTTTGTGGAGCCCTGCTCACAGAACCGAAAAGCAGACCAGAAATTGTCATAATTCCCCCCAGGCATTCACAGCAGGGAATTCTCCTCCCCCAAGTCAGTGGAGGTCTCACTCTCTGCCTCCTGGCAACTCTCTCTGAAGTCTCACATCACTCAACTTTTCTGAAAGAGTAGGTGTGAAAATTATCTTGCTTCATACCAGTAAAACAAAAGCCAGAGATGTTGGTCATCAGTGACATGAGGTCATGTACTGAGGGCAAAGAATTCCTGTGTGTCAGTTCAGGTAAACAGAGACCTCCATCAAGTCAGAACAGCATTCAAAACCAGAGGTGTTGCCATTTCTGAGTACAGGTATTTTCATTTAATGCCTATCATCTGGGTACCCTAAAGCTGCTGAGGTGGGTATCGTGGCAGATGTTATGTCCTACAACCCATTTTTTTCCTGCACAACTTCCTTTTTTAGGTCACAGTACAGACATGAGAAAATACGAGGAGTTTTCCAAGTTTTAAGTTAGGGTGCAGACACTCCTTTCCTCTATGTGCAAACTGCCAAGAGCTGAAGCACATGCACTGTTCACCCCTCCCTCAAGGGATACCTCTCAGCCCTGGGGAAGGCAGTGCCATGGCTACAGGGGCATCCTGTTGCCTTCAATGCTGAACTTGATGGCCCGATGCACTTTGCTGAGTCGTTTCTGTTCAGCAAACCGTCTCTTGTGTTTTTCCAAGCGACTAATACCTCTCTTAATAGTCCCGGGCTAGAAACAACATCTCAATTAATGCACAGAAGGAGAGAGAACAGCAGAAAGCACAGCAATTATCACTTCTCCATCTACACGTATTCTACCATGTATTTAAACTCAACTGGACAAGATAGATAGATGAACCAAAGAAAGCAAAGCAAAGGCCTCTACCGAAGTTGTTAATGTTAATCAAATCCTCACAGTTGGAGAAAACTGGAATAATATCAGCACAACATGATATAAAAATTGGGAGAGGTATAAAAATACCCGGACACACTCATTCAGCTTTAGTTCAAAACACTCTAAAGCAAGAGGCCTGTGATTACATTCTCACCCTAGAGATACTCTGGAAAAAGTTACATGAAAAATCTCATTTTGGTTAGAAAAGGAACAGTATCCAATGAGCTTAAGGCAGCTCACCAGGCAGCAGAACTTACTCTCTACGGCAATTAGCAGAGTCAATTAAAAGCATTACCATGGAAAAAGGCTTTGTGGGAGAGAGCTCAGGTGCAGTCAGTAGGAGAGGCTGCAGCACTTACCCGGGATGACTCCATCTCCACATTCCACTTGGGCCTGACCACATAGTCCTTGTTGGAGGGCATGGGCACCCTTGCGCGGGCACAGAACCCGGGGTCCCCAGGCCTGAGAGCCCTGCAGAGAAGAGGATGTGTCCTTTAGAGACAGTCTGACATAGAAAGAGGTACAAGCAACATACCATGTTCTGCCTCTCATAAAAAGCACCTCTCAAACCTCAAAGCAAATTGTGTATTGTTAGTGTCAGTGAAATAGGTTTTTCTAATCAAGATGAAAACAATTAAAATAATCCAACCTACTTTTCCTCTCCAGTTAACACTTTCTCCAGGTCCCTGCGGGGAGTCTGACCACCAGAGCTGCAAGAAAAATGAAACTTTTTAGTATCACATCAGGTGGATACACACAGATAATTTTAAAAGAACATCAAGTGTGGTAAAGAGTAAGTTATTATTTCCTTTAATCACAGAATCATAGAATTGGCTGGGTTGGAAGGGACCTCAGAGATCATCAAGTCCAACCCTTGATCCACTCCCCCCGGGGTTCCCAGCCCATGGCACTCAGTGCCACATCCAGGCTCTTTGGAAAGATCTCCAGACACGGAGAATCCACTCCTTCCCTGGGCAGCCCATTCCAATGGCTGATCACCCTCTCCAGAAAGAAATTCTTTCGAATCTCCAACCTAAACCTCCCCTGGCACAACTTGAGACCGTGCCCTCTTGTCTTGCTGAGAGTTGCCTGGGAAAAGAGACCGACCCCCCCCTGGCTCCAACCTCCTTTCAGGGAGTTGGAGAGAGTGATGAGGTCTCCCCTGAGCCTCCTCTTCTCCAGCCTCAACACCCCCAGCTCCCTCAGCCTCACCTCACAGCACTTGTGCTGGATCCCTTCACAGCCTCCTTGCTCTTCTCTGGACCTGCTCCAGCACCTCAATCTCCTTCCTGAACTGCCTGAGGGGCCCAGAACTGGACACAGGACTCAAGGTGTGGCCTTACCAGGGCTGAGCACAGGGGCAGAATCCCTTCCCTGGACCTGCTGGCCACACTGCTCCTGAGCCAGGCCAGGATGCCATTGGCCTTGGTTTTCTTGACAGAGCCTTGGAAAGAAGGACTTTATGTTTATGCCTGCTGCTCCTACCTGCTCAACCTCCTTCGCTGAGGCATCTGTTCCAAATCTCGTTGCTCCCTCTCTTCTCTTGTCATGCCTTTGTAGTTTGAGGTAAGGCCAAAGATGGGTCGAGACCATTCATCTATTAAAAAAAGACAAAGAAAATGAGTTAAAAAAGGCCAAGCCTCTGAAGTGCATTTCCAAACTGTTCTGGTTACCAAATACAGCTCTCAAAGTTTACAGCATGTCTTTATGCTTCCTTTGAACCAAACAAAAGATTTTTAAGCTCTTAATATTTCAGGAAAATCTTGCTTGTGGACAGCAAGAAAGAGCTTTCATCTATAAACTCTCTTGCTGTTATGCTTTTAGGATCTCTCTCTGCACCTAGAAAATTTAATGCCAGAAACTTCTCCTCACCACAGGGAGTTTAAGAAATAAGCAAAATAGTTCCTAAAAATGCTAACAAGTTTTTCATCAGTCTGCAGTGATTCAGAGTAGAATGTGCAACACGTGGCCTACAGCTGTTGCAGTACTAAACCTTCAGTCATTCAAGATGGCTTGTCCATGGAACAAAGAGTCTCCTGGAAGCACCCTCCTGCCTCTGTAGCACAGACACGAGGTCCAGGGTAGAATCTGGGCAAATGCCATCTCTGGTTTAGAACAAGAGCAAAAGAAACAGGAATAGGCACATGCAGAAGGTAATGTAAGAGAGTTTGTTAGGAGCTCTACAAACAAAGCAGTGAAACAGCCAATAGCAAAAACCATGAAACAAAAAGACTGATGCAGAAATTAAATTAACCCTGAAATCTCCACAATGCAAGGCAAAGGGAGGTTTACATACTGATCAGCTTCCCTGCCATATCCTTGTTAGGTCTTGACTCTTTGGGGTGTTTGTAGAGGTACATCACAGCTCGTCCAATGCCACTGTGCTTCAGGGTCTCTTGGCTTACACTGGGCAGCTGCAGGGTCAAGGAAAAGTCAGAAAATAGCAAGAAATGGTGTTAATGAACTTTGCAAAGATGACCAAAACCCACCTTCAAAATAAGCTTGAAAACACTGGCATTTTTCACTGCCCCACTATGAATTGGTTCAAGTATCGAACACCAAAACCTACAGATCTGCTTTAACACTCTAAAGTATTTATACTCAACATGAAGTTATTTTCTAGAACTCTTTACTCCAAATGTTCTTTTGCTTGTATTACCCAAGAACTGAGTAAGTGCCTTCAAAGCATTAATTTTATAGAGAACCATATATAGAGTCATACAAAATTAGGGGCTGGAAGGGACCTTGAAAGATCATCTAGTCCAACCCCCCCAGACAAAGCAGGGTCACCACGTGTGACTATGTGGAAAAAGCATCTAAATAATCAGCTTAGTTACAAACACAAAGGCTGCACTGGGCTTTCCAGGGCACCACACAAGTGAATGGGCTAGAATAGAGACAGGACCACAACAGAGGAAAAAAAAAAAAAATAAAAGTCAGGGATATATGGCAAATGACTCTACTCTTCACTAAACTTTGCATATAAGCCCAAAACAGGCAGCGCAGGGTAATTTAAATTTAGGCAGAAATCTTGCAAATTCTTATCAAGGAAAAACACTTCCAGAGCTTCAGTCAAAGCCAGCTAGTGGTGCTGAAAGAAAAGATTCAACTTCTACTTCACTACCAAGCCTTTGCCATGCTTGTATTATGAACACTTCAAAGACAAATTATGATGTATGAGCCACTGAGAAGAAGGCAAAATAGGCAACTAAGCAGTTTAGCAATTTAGCCATAGCACATAACTCCCTGAGAGAGGGTAGAGAACTTCTTGTCTGTAGTTCACCTGACACTCTCAAAAATGTCTCCTGGCCTGCTGCTAGCAGAGACTGTTGTGAACATGGGCAAAATTTCTGTAACAACAATTAAGTGCCTGAAGTTCCCTAGGCAAATTTTATTCAGCCAGACTGCAGGTCTACAACATACAACTCTTTACCATGATGCAACTTCTCAGAACACACACACACTTCTATTTTGCAGTTTGCTTCCTCATGTATTTCACTGCATGGTCCATGGTTAGCAGCTGCAGTGTACTTATCACCAAATGTCTTCCTAAAGCTCATGACCAGAGAACCGTGGAGAAACCATGAATCAAATGTAGTTAAAAGTGTTTCAAACCTCTTGCAGGATCTTCAGAAGTTCCTCTCGTATCTTTAGTGCTGGCAGACTTCGGTCTGGGAGAGGAGAAAGCCACTCTTTGATGGCAGACATAACACCACTATCAATGAAAGTTTCTTTGAGGTCTTGCCTAGGAAGTTAGAAGAGAAGCCACAAAATCATATATGACACCAAAATCTTAAGATGTGATGTTCTTCCAGTACCATAGTGCTCTTGAGTTTGTTTTGTGTTAAATTAGGAGGTAAAATTCCAAAGCATTTGAAGGTTTTGAGGCCATCTAGCTGCAGCATTTACTTAGAAGAAAAAAGTGTTTCACTGCAGATGCAGTACAACTGTGATGTCACTCATGAAATCAACTGAATTCCCACTACTCCCAAAGAGGAGTCCCCAATACTCCCACAATTAACTGGGAGAACAACAACTCACTTTTTAAGATGCATAACTACAGTTGGCAGCAAAGTTAATTTCTTTAGAGCTGGTTTCTTCTGTGTATTCAGCTGTCGATCCTCCTGTAGGGAGTTGCAGAATCAGTGCAAATTAATCAAAAGAAGAAATCAACAAATCTCATCCTTTACAACATTTATGGGGAAAAAAAATTAGTGCAACTTTGGCAGGATAGCACTAACTTTGTGCCCTGTTTCATCTCCCTGCAGCCCCAAAGCACATTATATGATGACTTCTCTTAAAAAAGCATCCTTAAAAGCATCACATTAGGATTTTCTCCAAAGAATTAGAGGTGATTTGTTGCTTTTTTCTTTTTTCTACTTCACAATTTAGGTTGATTGCAATGAACTGGAGGTCTGCAGGAACTTTGTTAGTAAAATCTCACCTGACCAACAGAAAAACAGGTAACCAAAATAATGGGGAGTGAGAAAAATGTGTATTTGCTTCAGCTAAGAACGTAACTGGATTAGCTAGAGGCTTAGAATGAAGTGTGGTACAAGAAGTAACACAGGAGCACACAAATGTGCATCATGTGTTAAAACAAAGTGTGGGTTTTAGAGTGACAAATCCATCATCTGTCAGTTCAGTATCTGGGCCCATCACAATCAGCAGATTTCTGTCCTGCTGTGAAGATGCTTTCTACACAATGCCTTTTTATGGTGAGGGAGGAGAATCTTCTGATGCCCTTCTTCCCCTCTGCACTCCTCAGACAATTTGACGGGAACATGCTAGAGAACTGAAGACACCAAGAGACTGAAGCTAAACCACAGCTTAGTTTGAAACATGTGGCTATCATCTTGTCCAAGACAGACCTTCTTTCAAGACCAAGAAAGTCTCAGTTGCCTCCTAGATCACTATCTCACTCTCCCATTCCTCCCCAAACACATTATCCTTCTTATCTTGCTCTCTTGATATTTAGAACTCCTCCTTCTGAAGTTCTCTACATTCCCCCAGTTAGTTTTGCAGTGTTGCTGGTTCATTTGATTGCTACTCCAACAAGGTACCTGAAAAAGTACCTGACTTCAGGTACCTGACAAGGTACCTGAAAAAAAGGCAAGACCCCAACAAACCTTGCACAGTAACACATTAAACAGGACTCCTCCAAAAAGGCAGCCTGCCAGGGCAGAACTTCCCATCATTTTGCTGTTCTACCATCATTTCATGTGGTAATGGTGCTGTCGTTTCAAGCAGTTTAGAAACGGGTTCTTGTCAAGAACAAAGAGCAAAGTACTACACATGCTAGTCACTGTCTAATGTGGTGAAATCCTTGTCTTTTCTTAGGATGTGATATACTTCTGTGGTTTACAGGACACTTCTTCATTCCTTTTTTTAAAAGTTTAGCAAGTTAGCTACTCTTAAATCTGTAAAACGATACGTTATTTTCTCCAAATTTCAAGGCAAAAATGTTTTTAATTCAGAATAGCAAAATAACATTTCATCAGCTACTTAGATACTGGAGGCTTTCTGTAGCATACAGATTACTCCTCCCAAGCACCAGCCGTATTTCTCTTATTCTACTGATCTCAAACTTTTGCCAGAGAATGGAACTGAATTTTCAGGTGTCTTTGGAGCCTAGAAAACTCACCTCAGCTGCTTCGTTCATCTTCACAATCATAGCACTGACCACATCATCTGCATCACTGATGAAAGTTCCACCATCACGGTTTCGCCGCCGCTTGCCACTCATGCTCTTCTTCCTCTGCAGCATCATGTCAAAATCTGACATGAAGTCCATGCTGAAATCCAACAAGAGAGAGTTTTGCTGATGCTCAGATGAGGGCTGTTCTTACAAAATTATTCCCTAAAAGGTGGTATTTTGGTAGCATAACCTATCAGAAATTTTCCAATAAATCTACAAGCATTAAGTCTCAATGTCCCTGTAAGATGACCAGTTATCTCCAGTATACAAACTGGGAACTAGCACAGGGTTATCCTTCTTGTATCCACTCATGCTGATCACATATCCCACCTTTCCCCTTCTGTTGCTCTACCATCATTTCATGTGGTAATGGTGCTGTCATTTCAAGCAGTTTAGAAATGGGTTCTTGTCAAGAGCAAAGTACTACACATGCTAGTCACTGTCTGATGAGGTGAAATCCTCCTTACCCCTCACACCAGCTCCTGCTCACTGGGGGTAAGGCAAGGGTTAACAAGCACACTCATCACTCCAGTGCTGAGCTGCAAAAAGCAGAGTTATATGCTTGTTGGAGTAGCTACAAATTTCACTAATTTTGATGCAAACCATGAAATGCTTTTCTCTGAAGCAGCAGCATAGGTAACCTGCTACGGACTGCCAAATCCCTGCTGCAAGCTGAGAGTTTAGTTTGTGGTAACACTTCCTGATGACACACAGTCCCAAACCCTTCTAAAAGAAGAGGCTGGGCAGCCTTTGGAGTAGCCCCTTCATTGAAGTCTTGCATTTGCTGCTAACACAGGAGCAGGTAACACACTGACTTACTGCTTCCCTCTTTTGATGTTATCATCAGAGTCTGATTCATCTGCTGTCTCCTTCATGTCTGCATCACCTTTCTCTTCCTCCAAATCTTCCTGGTTAAACCCCTGATAGGTAAAGATGGTACAAATCAGCATATGGATTGAGCATCTACACAAGCACCTGCCACTGATACTTGAAAAGATTTAGAGAAGTCTGCAGAGCTGCTAGAAGAAAGAACAAAGACTTCCTAAAACCACCTGAGACTTTTAACACCAATAACCCTCCCAACAAAAGATCTGTGTTATTTAAACCAAATATTATGTCAGTAAGTCCAGCAGATACCAACTTTCCTCCTTATACAGCATACCCTGAGTTCAAATCCAAAGAGTCATTCTCAAGCCCCTTTCCATGGTTAAATCTAGCAAGTGGAAAAAAAAACAAAAGCAAGATCTGCAGTAACACTTACTGTAAACTCCTCTTCTTCCTCATCACCAGACTCTCCAAATATATCTGCAATCAGGTTCCTGTGAAGGTAACAGTAACATTTATCTACTTAGGCTGCAACTGTGAGAAGTGCATTTTCTGCAAAATTTCCAATTACTGTGTGAAGAGCCACCTTTCATTCTGCCACCTACTACCAACTTTCCTCTCCACACCAATGAAGGTGGACTCTCATTCGCTGGTTTGCAACCATCCATTCTCCATTCATGATGAGTCTCACCACCTGCAACCCTGGAAGAATTTATACTTCCAGAAGCACTTACTCTTGTTCATTTCCAGATTCACTGTCACTGCCAAATAGATCTTTTTCTTCTTTTTTCTTCCCAGCACTCTCTTTTCTTTCTTCTTCTTCTTCCTCACTATCTGATACAATATTTTTCTTCCTTTTGTCAGATTTCTCTGAAGCAGCATCACTATCTGACTCTTCAACATCAGAAAGGATTCGTACTTTTTTTGCAGCTGCCAAGAGAAAGGAGCATTACTGTATGTCCCAGTAACAGAGGTGACAACTGGTGCTCCCTAACTGGTAACTGTCCCAAATTCAATTTGGACAAGAAGGAAGCTGACCGGATTTCCTACATAAAACCACTACCATTGCTTAAAAAACCCCACCCTATTCTAAAATCTATTTTATTAAATCAGTAACTGAAGCTTCCATACATCACATGTATTCATAAAACCTTGTAAATTCAGAACTGACTCTCACCCCCAGTATATGAAAAAAAGAAACAAAACCCAACACACAAACCAGCAGAAAAATTACTAGAGAAATAACCATAGAGAAATTACTAATGGGAATAATCAACGTGACAACAGATGCAGGAATAAAGTGAGAACTGCAGTCTTCTCTTTTACTCCTACCACACCTACTTAATACTCAAAACTATTAGAGATACACAGAAATGCAATTAGAACTCTACAAATGCAGTTCTGCTCTAAAAACAAACTTGCTTTACGGTTTCATTTATCTTGGATGCTTTCTTCATTTAAAAACAACGATTTAACTCTTAAGACTATTGGTTGGCACATCACATTTTTATTTTCACACAATAGTTCCTTACGTGTTTTCTCACTCTCATCCTCACTGTCTGAAAGGATGGCAGTTTTTCTCTTCACTGTCTTCTCCTCCTCCTTCTCCTCTTCATCACTGTCTGATATTTTTCGTCTCTTAGGAGCTTCATCTTCACTGTCAGAGCCCTGAAATCCTTCTGTTACATGTTCATTATCTGAATGATGAGAATCATTCTGCAACTCCTCCTTTCTGTCCTCCCCATCACTATCCTCAGATTCTATTTCTTGTTTGTGTCTGGAGACATCCTCACTCTCAGAGTCACTGGCAGGCTGTTTGTGGAGCTCCTCACTCTCCGAATCACTGGCAGGCTGCTTGTGGAGCTCCTCACTCTCAGAGTCACTGGCAGGCTGTTTTTGGAGCTCCTCACTCTCAGAGTCACTGGCAGGCTGTTTGTGGAGCTCCTCACTCTCAGAGTCACTGGCAGGCTGTTTGTGGAGCTCCTCACTCTCAGAGTCAGTGGTCACCTGCTTGGGGAGCTCCTCGCTCTCCGAGTCGCTGGCTGGCTGTTTTTGGAGCTCCTCACCCTCTGAGTCACTGGCCACCTGCTTGTGGGATTCCTCATTTTCAAAATCACTGCTAGCATCCCTGGGAGGTTCTCCATTTTCAGAGTCACTTGCTCGATGATTCAAGGCATCCTCATTTTCAGAGTCACTTAAGTGCTGGTTGGGATGGTCCTCGGTATCAGAATCGCTGTCCTTCCCTCCATCAGCAGCTTCGTTGTCTGAATCACTGACATTGTGATTTGGAGGCTCCTCATTCTCTGAGTCACTGTCTTTTTGCCTTGGAATATCTTCATTTTCAGAGTCTGTCACCTGAGGCTCACCCAGATGCCCATCATCTTCTCCGTCACTGTGTTCATTCTGAAAGAAAAAAAGAATCTCAGGCAACTAAGCAAAAAAAACCCAAGCCAAACTTAGAAAGAAAGCAAAAAATGTTCTGAATTTTTGCTTGTCCTTGTTCCAATTTGATTACAGAAGGTAGTGCAAATGAAGATACTTTCTATACAGAGATAATTATTAGACAATTTGCATCAAAGGACTATCAAATACTTCAGATCAAGGAAAACAGTAAGAAATGAAATGGAAATCTGGCCACACTGCAGCTCAATTGTATTTTGGTAATAGAATTTGAAAAACACTCAAAGAAAGGTCCATTTCCTAAAAAGTAATGTTTTTAAACATTATTGGGGTTTGTTTAAAAAAGGCTTTTCATATTGACTTTGTCAAAATGCCCAGTACTAAGGCACAAAACCATATCCTACACTTGTTATTTTCTTAAGATCTCAAACGGATGTTTTTTGCATGAAATCCATTTTACTAAAACTGCACAGACATTGCTTTCCAAATGATGCTTGAGAGCTACTCCCCTTTCCTTTCTTTTGCCAAGTAAACTTATTGAAGATCACATCAAGGCCAAAAGCCTTCCAAAAACCATGAACAAAGATCTTCAGAGTACCACCATTAACAAGCTGTGTGCTCCATGTAGGAATTTAAGAGCAGATGCACCACTGATCCTCCTTTAGCTGCCAGCTCCCGTGTCTACACACACACCAGAGATAACCTATACACCAAGTGGGGTCTTCTTAAAACCTTGGAATTGAAGCACAATCCTTTAAGTCTTTTCCTAGACAGCAAAAAATCCTGAGCTGCACAACCCATTGTTGGAAAAACCTTTCAGAAACCATCTGTCAACACCACTGCTGACAACATCTTGGTTTCATTTTCCTACAACATCTAATTTCTCCTTGGAACCAACCTCAAATGCAGTTACCTGAGAAAACAAAACTGGACTGCTCAACTCCTTCCACTAACTCAGTCCAACTCTCACAGTCACTGTCACAACAATCCCATTTTCAACAGAAAAGAACAATACTGTCAAAAGCTCCATACTCAGCTCCACTCTTCAGCCAGGCTTTCCTCCGGGTTGATTTTGTCTTTCTCAGCTATGAACTCCTCTCCACTGGCACCTCTGCAAACTGAGTATGTATTGTCCTTGTCCTAGGAGATACTTTAAGACCTGTATGTCCTGGAGCTTCCAAATCTTTGTCAGCAATTTAATTTCCTTTGAAAGACAGACTTTCTATCTAGTTTTATTTTCTATAATCATTCTGCTCCCACACTCAGGCATAACAATAATGCACATGTATCTATCCTACAAAAAACAATACTACTGATCTTGAAAACTTATAATGAAGACACAATTTTAAGTAAAATGAAACTTTTAATTGTTTTTAGGAACTCTATCCTCCGAACCATATTAAGTGTTAAACAGCACTACATTTTAAGATGTTTTTTTATTGGCTAGCACTCAATAAAATAACTTCTAAATTACTGCAGAATTGCTAAAAGAAAGTTACCACACAGTGGAAAAATCAGGACTACAGAATTTAAAACATGTACTTCAAATACAACTTCACTATTTCCATGTCATTTAATGCTAGCTACAAGACAGCTGCTGTGTAATCCAAGTGTGTAGTTTGCTCTTCACTGCTTATCCATTTTCTCTACAGCCATGCTCATCTTTTGAATCATGCTGGTGGTGTTACTGAGTATTTCCCATTTCTCCTTACATATAGGAAACTAGGGTCTGTTAAAACCTGAATTTTCAATTTTCATGAATGAAACATGAAGATTAAAAAGAAGTTACAGAACTGAGGACACCCAGCTGAGGATGACCCTACACACACTCCACCACTCTCACCTTGTTATGAGACTTTTATTTGCTTCCTTTTTTGCCCTCTCCTGCCCAGTATCTCCCACCTAACAAACTAGTAAGATGTGTATGTGATGCATTTTCCCTGACTATATTAAGATTAAAGACAACTGCAGCTGCAAACAGAATAGAAAATACACATTTTAGAGCAGTGTCACAGGTAAGGTTACTGAGAGGCACTGAAATGCAGAGGTCTACATTGAAATTGATCTTCATAATACTATACATCCTTTAATCCTCATTTTCCTTCCATTTAAGTTTGGTTTGTCTGTCTTCTCTTGATTACCGATGACTAGTAATGAATAGAGTATTGGCAATTATGTCAGCAATAATGAGGTAAAGCAAGGAAACCAAGACAAATACTCCTGTGTAAACTATTAAACTCATCACCTTCCCTCCTGCCAGTCTATAAAGTCTTTGGTGAACAAGTCAACAAAACTAAACAATGCGAATTCATAGTAATTTTTAAATATTTCTAAGGTTGCAAGTGCAGCTGCAGGTTACATGTCCATTTAGTAATACATGCTACAAGTATTACTAAATTACAAGGCACTTCCTATGTACAATACTCAGAAAGAAGTCATCACAATGATGGTGAATTATTCCTGAAGCACTTCACAACACACTGAGTCTCTGCTCTTTCCTGCAAACTGCCAGCCTGAGGATGTTTGGAGAGGGGGACAGACATACACACATCCCAGGCAACTCACACTGTGCTCAGAGAACCCCCGTGGGACTGCAGTTGAACTCTACTGTGTCATCACCTAGAGAAGAACCACTTCAGTAACATAGAGCCCCCCACACAGACTGGGCAGGCCAGCACCACCTTCTCTAGCTCTGTGCCTGGAAAGCACCACCAGCAGTGACATCAGCACAGCCAGTGCCCTGCAGAGGTGACACACACCACCTCAGACTCACCCAAAAACCCCCTGCAACTTCCAGAGCTGAGCCAAGATACACCTGAATTGCCCAGAGCCCTGTGCACAGCCATCAGCCCAGAGGTCAGGTGAATCCCATGAACTGTGAATGGTTTGGAAGACACTTGATGTAAAAAGTGCACGTAACATCACAGTGAGATGAATAAACTCTGCAGGACACCTTTCCCTCCAAACCCATTTTCTTATTTAACTAGTTTGCCTCTAAGATGTTTTCAAATAAATCACTATGTGATTTGGGAGTTTATTTTTGCTTTTCCAAATATTTTGTTAAAAGTAATGATCAGCCATCCTCAAAAACAAGTAGGTCTCAGGTAGTTGGATTATGGTTGGACTCGATACTTTTGAAGTTCTCTTCCAACCTTAATGATTCTGAGTCTATGATTCTATAACTGCTACTTCCTTTTTCTCTAATTCCTTTGCTTTCTTTTCTTCCTCCTCTTTATCTATAAACATTTTAATTGAGATGTCCTTAATTTTTTTTTTAACTAAAAGAATTCTGTAACATGCAGCTTTAGTACAGTACACAATAAGGAACACAGCAAAATCAAATTTACAGTGTTATTCTTCTATGTAAAAATTCCAGCCAGCCAGTAGTTTACTGGATCAACATGCAGGCAGAGTTAAGAGCTAGAACTTGAATAATTTAGTAAGTTCAACAAAATGGACCCATCCACTAGAATCTCATGAATGACAATTGTTAAACTAAGGCATATGTAACCACCACAGAGAGAGCAGCAGGTTTCTCTTCTTCCAGAAAGATAAAACATTTGTGTGTTCTTGTTAAGAGTCACAGTCAAACCATAACTGAATGCATGAAGGCAGCAAGAACTTGGTGAACGTCTGAGAAGCTAAGTCATTAGGGTTGCACATGAGCCTGACTTGTGCAAACACTGTAAATGTGATTTCATGTTCATTACTGTACTAAAACTATGTGTTATCTATTTGTCTAAAGCACAATTGTTAAGGACATCAAGGAGAACATTTATAGATAAAGTGGGATTGGGGGAAGGAAAGCCAGAAAAGAATTGTGGAAAAGAAAAACCCACATACCTGAGACCTACATAAGTAATTCCTCAGGATTCCCCTTTTTCTTAAAGTTAAGAACCTGGAAAAAAAGTTGGAAAGTTTAAAACTTAAATTTTTGACAGCCAAGTTGTAAATTAAGAGTCGAAATAGTAATTAAGCAGACTTAACTGATTAGGCTGTCTCAAAGGTTTTATTACCTTTGAGTGTCATTCCTCCCACATATTCCTAAAGATGAAGGAAATAAGAGGATGAGCAAATATTTAAGGTAAACAATAGGATAAATGGCTGAAAGCTACTCCTTTCAGAGACAGCTGATCCATGTTATTGCATTTGAGTTTTATCTTGAATTGATGTAAGGAAAAACTACAAATGCAAGACTTCATAATGAAACAATACTGAAATGTTTATTATTTGAATGTAATCAAAGCACTCAGGCTTGAAAGTTCACATTTATTATTGGACAGCTTTTTCTTTGTTTTGTTTTGGGTTTTTTTAATGGATTTTCTGAAGTATTTTATCTACACAGGAATATTTAGCAGCCATCACAGAACAAAGCCCTTAAAATAGTGCAGTCACATAAAGAGAATCAATTAACAATGACAACAGGTCCTGGTACTTTCAGGTTATTTAAACTGGAAAAAGGTGTTCTGAAGATGTAAGTAGTAGTCAACTACAGATTTTCCAATACCTGGCCAGATTTCCAACTATTTAACTAAAATTTAAATCCCACAGGAGTATGGAAGAGTAAGAACATCAAGTTTTCATACACACAAATACTCCTATAGCAACAACATGACTCCATGCACTCAGCACCATTTTTTTTTCATTACAACAGGAGTAAAGTCCTTTTCAGTTATTTCTCCCATGTTGAAGCACTTATTTTCTCCCACACTGAATTCCTGACTGATTGTCACAATAAGAGATGCTGCCTTGAATCAAATCAATTTCTTCTATTGTAAATATCAACAGCTTTAAAAAAAAAAACCCAACAAAACAAAACCAAAAACACCACTTGAAAATCAAACACATGGCATGGTAAGCACTTTTATCTTATATATATATATAATCTCATCTAGTTTCTGAATCTGAGGGAAGTAAGAATGAATCAAGGCGAGTAGGAAAAGAACTAAAAGATGAATTACAAGTTATACCACAGTGGAACTGAGCCTTTTGACACATAATCCTGCTACAAGATACCATGTTGTGTATTTTGAGCCATTTAAAAAATGTCTAACCCCTGAAAACCCAGTCAGAGTCAATCTTCATCTTGACATCAAATGCAACAAAATATGCAGCAGTAAACTGAAAGGGCTTTGATTACAGCATTTACACATATCAAAAAGTTCTCCATAACAAAATTTTGCTGGCAGAACACGAGTTAAGACACGAGGCCAGAAATATTAGGTGCCAATTCTATTCCATTTTGAGTCGTACACAAAAAAAAAAAAAACCCTCAAACTTAAGATTACCTCCAAAATTGTCCCAGGAATCATAGAATCACAGAATTGGCTGGGTTGGAAGGGACCTCAGAGATCATCAAGTCCAACCCTTGATCCACTCCCCCCATGGTTCCCAGCCCATGGCACTCAGTGCCACATCCAGGCTCTTTGGAAATATCTCCAGACACGGAGAATCCACTCCTTCCCTGGGCAGCCCATTCCAATGGCTGATCACCCTCTCCAGAAAGAAATTCTTTCGAATCTCCAACCTAAACCTCCCCTGGCACAACTTGAGACCCTGCCCTCTTGTCTTGCTGAGAGTTGCCTGGGTCTCCCCTGAGCCTCCTCTTCTCCAGCCTCAACATCCCCAGCTCCCTCAGCCTCACCTCACAGCACTTGTGCTGGATCCCTTCACAGCCTCCTTGCTCTTCTCTGGACCTGCTCCAGCACCTCAGTCTCCTTCCTGAACTGCCTGAGGGGCCCAGAACTGGACACAGGACTCAAGCTGTGGCCTCACCAGGGCTGAGCACAGGGGCAGAATCCTATTCCTGGACCTGCTGGCCACGCTGCTCCTGAGCCAGGCCAGGATGTCACTGGCCTTCTTGGCCACCTGGGCACACTGCTGCCTCCTGCTCAGCTTCCTAGCAGTCCAGACTCCCAGCTCCCTTTCTGCCTGGCTGCTCTCAGCCACTCTGTGCCCAGCCTGGAGAATCTAAGGGGGTCCTTTACTTTTATCAGATCTCTTTCAGATAAAATAGTTAATCCACAGCTTAAGTGACTGTCCCCAGACACAGCCATGGATCAAAGCATTATAGCATTTTCATGGTGGTGAAAGCTTCCTGAAGGGAGCACCTCTTCAGAGGGAAGAACAGATCCCATTTAGGATCCTTAACCTGCTCCCCGTGGAGACTTGCCCTTTTGTAAGATGAAAACCAGAGCACAAATAAACTAACAGTCAACATTCACAAATGAAAGATGAAAGAGTATTCATTCTTTGGGAAGGAAATCCATGCCTCCATAATGTGTGGTTTTACATTACTGTACAGATTCTGAGGTAAAATTGAAAGTTTTTATAATCCATTGCTTAGATTTTCAAATCCAAGAGTTTATCATCTTACAGTTGAGTATAGCAGTACTGAAATCTTCCTAGCACAAAAGAGTGCATGTTATTATAATAATTTAGCAGAAAAATAAAAGATCCCATCCTATGTATTGATCAAGAGACTATCTGGCACGCTTCTCTCTGAAGTCAAATTTTGCCAGAGAGGACCCTGAGGAACAACTAAATAAAGACATTAGGTCTCAGTTAAGAGAAAATGACTCTTTAAACAACAACAGCAAAAATTCTTTAAAGCTATTTAAAGCTATTTAAAGCCATTTATCTATATAAAGTTCTAGCAGTTACCTCTGAATGGTGCCCTACACTTCCATTTTCAGATCCAGAGTGCTGCTCATTTCCTTCATCTTCAACATCAGATCCTGAGTCTCGCTCGTCTTGCACTGGAGTAGCTCCACCATCATCTGCTCCGAAGGTAAGAAAAGCATTAATTCAGTGACATCTCCCAGTGTTTCCAAGAGCACTTGTACGATGAACAGGGAGCCAGACGCTGCTACCACCACCCTGCTCCTAGCAGCGCACAGAGAAACCAGGGTACGTCCTGGGACTCTGGAACAAACCGAGGACAGACAGCCTCAAGGAGATCACACAGCTACTTCCAACGTGCACACCAGCAGTGACTGACACACTACACAGCCCCCCTAAATTAATAACAAAGAGGTGGCCGCTGCGATCGCGCCAGCGGAATCGGCCGGGCCCGCGATGTCATCCCAGAGCCCTACGGAGACGGCCGACGCGGCCTCGGACACCCCTCCTTGAAGCGTCGGGCAAGCCAGGGGCCCAGGCACGGCCCCGCCGCCGCTACGGGACTCCGCAGTAAGGGCGAAGGGCGGACAGGCCGCTCGCCCTCCCCTCACAGGGCCCAACGCGCCCCTCCCGCGCCGCTACCTGACTGGTCCCCGCCGTAGTACTCGTTCTCCATGGCGGGCCGCCGGCCCCGCCTCCCGCCGAGGCCCCCCCAAAAGGGCTGGCGGCCGAGATGCACCACCAGCGCGGCGCTCGCCGCTGGGTCCCGCTGGGTGAGTCCCGGCGCCGCCGACACCCCCCGCCCGCCCGCCCGCCCGCCGCTCACAGGCCCAAGATGGCGCCTCCCGAGGCAGCGACGGCAACGGTCCGCGCGTGCGCTAAGAGGCGCCGCCCCTCCCCCGCGCGCAGCGGGCAGGCAGAGGGAGGTGGGGGGGGAAGGAAGGGAAAGGAATGGCCACCAGGGGGCGCCCCGAGGGGGCGGAGCTCCCAAAATGGCGGCGGGGACAGGGACAATGGCAATGGCAGGGGAAGGGGCAGGGCCAGTGGCAGGAGCAGAGGCAGGGGAAATGGCAGTGGGAATGGCAGTGTCAGGGGCGGGGGCAGTGGGAATGGGAGTGGCAGTGGCAGGAACAGGGGCGGGGCCAGTGACAGTGGGAATGGCAATGGCAGGAACAGGGGTGGGGGCAGTGGCAGTGGGAATTGGAGTGGCAATTGCAGGGACAGGGGCAGTGACAGTGGCAGAGGGAATTGGAGTGGCGATGGCAGGGGCAGTGGCAGGGCAGGGGCAGTAACAGTGGCAGTGGGAATTGGAGTGGCAGGGGCAGTGGCAGGGCAGGGGCAGTGGTGGGGACAGTGACTGTCAGTGTCAGGGATTCGGCCCCTGGACAGCGTCAGGGCAGCGGTAACGGGGCCGTTACCTGAGCAGGAGAGATTTCCGTGTGTGTGAGGAGCTCCCAGCGGCTCAGAACGGAGTCACGGACACCCAACAGCCCCAGGTGGCTCCACGTCCCCCTCTGCCACCAGAGGCACCTCGGGTGGGGATCTGCTGGTACTGGGCTGGAGAGCAACAGTTCCAGCTACTGCCCTGAAAAGGAAAAACTTTTTGCCATTCCAGTCTCTGCTGAAGTGTTCAAGCCAGGTTAGGCAGGACATGGAACAACCTGGCCTGGTGGGAGGTGTCCCTGCCAAGGCAAGGGGGTTCGGAAGAGATGATCTCTAAGGTCCCTTCCAACCCTAAACCATTCTGTGATCCTGCTCAGTGTTCTCTACAATCAAGGATGCATGAAAGAACGTGGATCTTTCCAGAGCTAGGACCCTGGGGTGCAGGTTCACAGGCTCTGGATTATTTCCCATGGGGCCAGCAGTTCTTGTGGTGCCAAAGAGGGAGACCCCAGGCTGTCCGTGGAGCTGAGCCTTGCCTTGTTCTCAACAGACTGAGGTCCCAGCTGAGCTGGAGTTTCAATCCAGTTCATGTGTGGGTGGTTCCTCCAGATTTAGCCTTCAGCATCAACTGAAGTTGGTCCTGACTGAACTGTAATTGCTGACGTCCGGAGTAAACACGGGGGCAGAACCCTCCCTGTCTTGTTCCAGTTTAGTGACCTCTATCCTCTGAGCAGGTGTATTATTCCATCCTTTGGCACGCCCACGGTGTGTCAGCTGGAGATTACTCCTTTGGCATGGTTACTTCTTGCTGTTTTTTAGGGATGGCTTTTTATCCCTGATGGGTCATTTGAAAATGGAAAGTCTAATAAATGCACACGGGCTGGTTTTCCTTCTGGGGCAAGCAAAAACAATTTTCTACAAGGGCACAGGTTAACGTGTGACAAACAGAAAATTTTTGAGTATAATTTGTGATATTTCTAAACAACAGTGATTTTTTATTATCCTACATGCTATTCTCCTTTCTCCAGGGACATAAAAATTGAGTCTGTTGAGAAGTCTGGGTAAAATGTGTCATTATTTCTGCTGTACTAGAGCTGCTCAGAGCTGATGGAAGGGAGGTGACACCACTAAACCTCTCCCACAGCAGCACAGCTCCAGAGCAGGGGACTGAAGTGTATTAAACACAGCTGAACCCCCTGGGAGGGGGTCACTGCCCAACATTTTCCACAGTGTTTGCTTAGAAGAATAAAGGGGCAGTGGGAGTCAGGTGCTTCTATATCCTATATTCTTTGCCAAAATTGCAGGAACCCATATAAAACACATAGAGAATGTCTATTTATGCACATATAAAACATAAATAGAATGTTTCTGTTTGCAGCTCTATAGGTCTTACAGAGGTCCCCAAAGGTCCCTCAGTGCTCTTCAGGACTGCACTTTAAATTGCCACCATGTCCATTTTCCTGTATGACTTTTACTCTCTGCACTGTGTAGTTTCACTTAGATCTTATCTGAAAAGAACAGGCACATGTTGCCTAGATGGGATGGGAGGGCTCCTGGGGTTTCACCTGACTCCCATGAGGAATTTAATGGCTTCTCACAACTGACTCACCAGAAGGCAGCATGACAACTTTAATGTCACTTGTGGCAACACCACAAAGTTCCCTGCAGACAGGCATTAAGGTAGGAAACAGTGAGCTCTGAAGTAAGGTGACAGAAATAATGGACAAGGGGAAACATAAATAGAAACTAAAAAACGCCCAAGGGAATTAAATTATGCATGCCACAGTACCTGGAAGCTGCTCCAAGGTGCCCAGAAAACATGGAAGTCTGTCACAGAGTCAAGGTTCCAGGCAGGAGACTGATGGCAGCTTTCCTGGGGAAAGGAGTAATAATAAACACATGACATATTCTGCAGTGATGGCCAGCTGTCCTCCCAAATTCTGGCTGTGCTAATGGACAGATTAGAGAATTCTGCTTTTACTAAAAGTGGAAGGAAGCCTAGAGGTTCCTTCCTAACAGTGATGGCTTCCCATCTTCTGGAATTTGAAGACCTGTGACTCCCAGCATGCAGCCTCACCCCAGCCACTCCAGCCAGCCCAGACTGCTGCCAGAACAGGCACACACACCTCCCTCTCCCTCCCAGCCATACCTTGGCATTGCTGGCCTGTAATACACCCCTGCAATGCCCTCTTTGGCAGCTTCCCAATAGGAAGGATGGAGTGACACAGACCATAATGGGATTGCACAGTGGGGGGAATGACCTGCCTTCCAGCAAGCAGAGGAAGCAAGCGCCCACTTCCCGAGTGTGAAAGTGTGCAATGAGCCACCAGACCACCTCTGTCCAACACCATGGACTGGCTGGAAATGACAGGAGCCTTTTTCCTGAAGGACAGAATGCTGAAGACAACCCAGAGATGCCCCTGGAAGATCTTCAAAGGTAGGTACTTGTTATTTATGTGTGCTTTGCTCTCCGTGGTATGCCTCTCAGAGTTAAGAGACATCAGTGACTTAAAGGCACAATCTGCTTTAGGAGGTTAGTTAGGACAGGGGGGCTTCTGAACAAACAGTTTTAAATTGCAAAATTTTATATCCAATCCACCTCCCTTCAGAAATCTCAGAGGGGAAAAAGAAAAAAAAAGTAGTTCAATATAAAATGCTTTGGCAACTGGAACTCGGTTGATGCAGGAATGACAAACACACTTTGTTAGCTGGAGAGGAAATGTGGAGGTAGTGCCATGTTCAAACTAAACCCTTTGATCCTGACATCAATGTCTTAATTAAGAGGCTGTCAGGAAGAGGCAGTTTTGTTAACACATGTTCTGTCTGGATGGACTACTGCTCTGCCTCAGCAGCAGGACTAAACTCACTAAGGATAATCCATTTTTTTTATTGCGTTTCTCAGTGCATTATTTATCAGTGTAGAGCAGGGCTACAAATTACCCTTAATTACAGCTACAAATGCCTCTGTGCCCTGCTCAGTGCCTCACCAAACCCTGTCCTCCATTCAGTCAGAGTTCCCGGTTTTTCCCAGGTGGCACACTTGCTGGCTCCCCAAAGCCAAGCATGGCCTCTGTCTGCCTCCCAGGCACTGCCCCCCTGCCTCCTTCCACCTCTCTTCATGTGGTGCATGCTGCTTTCACCAAAGCCACCCCAGGCTGCTTTCCACTTGCTTCTGGCAAGTTCCTTACTCCTTCAGCTACTGACTATCTGGCTCTTGAGAATGTCAAGAATATGGAAATCCATCTCCCTTCCTCTTTCAGCTGCCCCAATGAGCCCTGTCTTTCCCCCCCCCCCCCCCTTTCTTTCAGACCACCTTGAGTTTCCCTGTGTTTCCATATATTTTCTGTACTGTAACAGAATAGAAACACCATGCTTATTCCCTGACATACCACCCTCAACTGCATCTTGGTATTAAAATTGTTGTGTATTTTAGTATGAGATTCTCTGTGCCTAAATCACACTCCATTTGCGAATTTCAGCAGCGTGTGCTTATCATTGGGTGAAGAAATATGCATGGCACTTTCTCCTCTCAGTCTAATTTGCACGAAAAGCTCTGGGTTGAGCTACCTGCCTTGGCAATATGTAGGATGTAGGATGGCATGGACTTCCCTTTATTTGTTTGATCTTCATCTAATAAAACAGTACTTGAATTTTATTTTCCACATCATACAGCACACAGACTCTCCAAAAATCTGTTTTATCAGAAAAAACATCTGCCTGAAGAACTACTTTGAGGTAAATATTCTTGAGTAAGAATGATCTGCACAGTTAGAAATGTAAAGCAAACTCTCCTCTCTGCCTGCTGGTTTCCCTGCCTCTCGTTAAAGTCTCCAAGCCCCTGAAAAGCCTTTACTCTATTTCTGCACCTGTATCTTCATTTCTGCTATGATATTACACCAAAAACCTCATATAAGGAGGCTAATATTAAAACACCAGTATGAATGTGGGTAAGCACAGGGTTACTCCTAATTATTTATTGATATGCTTGAATGCTTACCTCTGGTTTGGCTACAGAACCACAGCAAGAGCTCCAACAATCTGTCTCAGACACCAACAAGAGTGGTTTTTTTGTGTCCCCATCACATGGTGCAGCTACACTGAGCCTAGGAAACAAGAAAATAAGAATTAAGGTGTTTGGTGTCCAGCACATTATAATCACAGCACTTTTTTTTTTGCCTATTTGCTGACAGTGGGGTGAAGGGAAGATGAACACCCTTCATCCTTGCTTGCTTGGGCTCATTTAGTGTTGAAATGTGCCCAACTCCTGGATTCTTCCTCTGGCCAAGGAAACTCTATCTCTGCCTCCCTGTGGGTATTCTACACTTCTGTTTCTTTCCCAGACATCACATCCAGTGCTGGAACTTCACAGGATAGGCAGGAGGACCCAGGATTGCTGGAGCACATGGGGAGCAGCCAAAAAGAGGGAAGGTCTTGGCCATCCTGTCCTAATCTGGAAAAGTGAGAAGTGGGCAGATAGGGAGTTAACATGCACCTGGATGCTGGAACCACTGAGTGGGTTTTGGGAGATTAAATTAATTCCAAGAAAACCAGGAAGTTTTTAACAAACGGACTGGAAATTCAAGTCCCTTTATATGCCTGGTTTGGTGAAAACACAGGCCACAAAGAACATAGACGGATGTGCATTTTCTGGCCTTGCAGAAAAAGCTGTAGAAAAGCAAGGGGAGAGATGAGAGATGAGGGCCTGGTTTCCTCTCATCTACCAAGGTCACCCCAAGAGACCCCAGGGAAGTCAGTGCTGTTTGGAGCATCATAAAAAGCAGATGCTAAAGGGTTTCTTCTGGGGAGTGCTTCCCAGAATCTGAAAGGAGTCAGGCACAGTTGGAGAAGACTGAAGTTTAAGGTTCATCCAGGCAAGAAATTAGCCTTCCTGCTTCCTGAAGACACCTGACATGGAAGGACATATGTGCTGAGCTGAGAGCAAAGTCCTGTAATAAATAACCGTGCTCCAGTCATTTCTCCTTTGTGCAGCAGAGAAACTGGTGCTTGGTGAGGGATCCCTTCATGGCCACCAGTGCTGCTTTCACTCCTCTTTTACTTTCACACCAATGCTTATGAAAAAGAGGGAACTAAGCTGTGGAATCCAGAAGTGAAGATCTCTTCAAGAAAGGTAATTTCCCATGGTGGGGGAGCAGTTTGCATGACTGTGGAGAGAGACAGGAGCTGTCACTGGGGCAGGTGGGGGCTGGCCACTGATGGCTATCCCTGGGAATAAGCATTTTAAGTGCTCAAACTGTCTATTCCAGGTCTGTAGGGGAACCTCATCCCTCACACATCCCCTCTGGCAGGCAGCAAGGGCTGGATGAGGGACCAGCTCGTGCCTCTGCTGCCAGGCAGCATGGTAGGGCGTCCAGGTACCACTTCCTTCTCCTTCTGGGCAGGCAGTGCTGCCCTGGGGCAGTGTTCTGGCTGCTGGTGAAAAATATCTGTGGGTTGTGAGCCATCTTTGGCCCACGTTGGCTCAGTCCCATGCTTCTCAACCACCTCACATCACATTCTTAAATGTTAATAAGGCAGGTCCAGTGCCTGAGTCCTGAATAAGAACATGAAGGCTTCACCAGCAGAGTAAGTGGTGATGAAAACCATAAATTCCTTCATAAGAGAATGTAAAAGTAAGAAACAACAGGAAAAAAAAAACCACAAACAAAAGAACACACTCATGTTGCATTGCCAAATTTCTTTAGACACTGCACCACAAAATTGAGAATTGTCTTAGTTACAAATGAGCTCTGGAGGTTGCCCAAGTCTCCCAGGGATAATCAATTCTTCATACAGTCAATAGGTCTGCTGGGGGGACACCACTTGCATTTTTTCCTCACACCAGCTTTTTGTTACTATATTTTAATTATTTTATCATAATTTTGTTATTGAATTGTAACATTCCACTTCTCTTTGTCTGGCCACTTATGTGAAAATCCCATTTAAATTTCCTGCTTTAAAGGGTGTGTTGGCATTAAAGAATCACAGGATTGTCAGGGTTGGAAAAGACCACAGTGATCACTGTGTCCAACCATCAACATCCCACCCACACACATTGAAGTTTATTAGAACAAGAGGGAGAAAACATTGGGATCCCCAAACTTCACCTTCAGTGATTTTAACAGTAATCTGCATTGTTCAAGACCATGAATTTCCAAACATGGAGTGGTGGCTTGAAACAGTGTTCTGATAATTTAGTTGCAAATTTCTAAACTTCAGAAACTTGTGGAGCTCCCCCATAAATCATAAAATTATTTAAATGATTCAATCACAAAAGTAGTAAAATCTGCTTACTCCTGAAAAAGATGTTATATATATTACTCATCATTTTCAACAGTTATCAGAAATTTTAAATCTAAGATTTTAAAGCCTTAACACATGACAGAAGAAATCTCAAGAATTTCAGTGAAACTATTGATGAAATATCCCATTAATACCTAATATAAGTGTTGCAGCAAACTGGGATTTTGATGATTACCTGTATAGCTAGAAAATGGAATTTTCAACTTGGGTAATTTCTGGTTTGTTTTGTGGGTTTTTATTGGTTTTTTTGTTTTGCTTTGGTCAAAGTTTCAAGAGAACCTGTCCAAAACCTTAAAAAGTACAGTTTAGGGCCAGATTAAAATAACTTCTCAAAAGGCTGTGGGAAAACAAGAAACTTGCATTTAAGTGTCAAGATAAAACCAGAGCAGATCTCTATCTTCTTCAAGGGGGATGTTCCAAGAGATCATATAGTTGCCTAGAATAAGTGCCAAAAATAAATTTCTGGTCCTGGTGGCCACTTGTCTCTTTGTAAAGTAGTTTCTGAGTGGTTTGCTGTCCAATAGGACACAGAAGGGATGTGGATGATCTAGTAATGTCCTCATTAAGCATGAGTTGCAAAATCTCTTTGAGAGAAAGTGCTCAGAAAACATCAGTGGGGACAGATCTTAAACAGGTCAAAATACAAATAATTTTTGGCCCCAGGTTAGCATTTTATGGACCATTTTGCTTATTCCAAGCACTTCACCTTTCTTGTCACTTTTGAGCTGAGCCTGTTCTCTAGGTGTACTGAAACAAGGAATGGAGAGAGGGAGAGATCCTTCAGAGGAACTGGGATGGAGGCTGGAGCAGTGGAGCAGCCCAAGTTAACTCTACTGGGCATCTGCATCATGGGCTCTTCTGATTTGTGAGCCAAACTTGACATTCAGGCAATAAATGTGCCCAGCATTTCCCTGAAGGAGCAACCTGGAATGAAAATGTGCACTGTGACTTCTTGAGGGTTGAAAGCATCTCCAGGGTTAAGTGGTAGCCACCACCCAGGGGCTGGAGATCTTTGCTTTAAGTAGATGGGTGTATCTGGTTATGTAGGGCCTTTGTCACCCACAATATGCTTTTATCAAACTGGAGAGATATGGATATCATGGCTGGATTGTTTGGAGGATGAAAAAATGGTTGGTTGGTTGGTTGCATTAGGAGAAGATTCTTTACAAAGTGGGTGATCAGACATTGGAATGGGCTGCCCAGGGAAGTAGTGGATTCTCCATCCCTGGAAGATTTTAAAAAGAGACTGGATGTGGCACTCAGTGCCATGGGCTGGTGAACACAGTGGCAGTGCATTAAAGGTTGGACTTGGTGATCTCAGAGGTCCCTTTCCAACCCAGAAGATCCTGTGAGTCTGTGAGATGGTTTCCTTGTTGCTAAGTTGGGTGTGGCTTATTATACTCTTTTTTTCCAATGAAATCTGTAAACATGATTCTTTTAAGGCATTTTGCTGTTATCTTTACAGGGAAACTTATCTACCCCCTTGCCTGTCCTGCTCAAAGCCCTTTTCCAGCCTAATGTTGTGTTCTTCTGCAGGTTACATACAATCAGCTGAAGCATAATGGTGCTTTTCAGAAAGGTAAGTCCCAGGCTGTGCTGTGATTTGCTGACCAGCCTGAGGCCCAAAGAGGAGCAAATAACCTCCACATCACGGCCCAGCTCAGAAAAAAAGGAGCAGTGACCCAGTCTCAACAAGGTATAAATCCAGACTGGGGGTGCAGGGGTGCCCTGCTCAGCCTGGCTGCTCATGTGGAGCTGGTGACACAAGGTGTGGCACTGAAACTACACAAATCACCTTTGGAGCTCTCTTCATCACCACCAGGTGCTGTTGGGGTGTAACTTCCTCCATAGCCTTGTGTAATGTTTGAAAATGTTTTACCCTACAGTTGTTTGGTGTTAAACGTAGAGCACCCAAAGTGTTCTGAGAGGAAAAAAAATAAATTTTCCGTAAAAATCTTGAAACTTTGGCAGTAAATGCTACAACACAAGCTGTGTAAAACAAGACACACAGCAAGAAAGCTACCTCAGCAGCTGTCTGTATGAGGTAGCCATTGAAGACCTGACCTAGAGCTTTGTTCAGCTTTCATTCTAGCCCATGCAATCAAGCTTTCTGTTTGAACCTGTATCAGTGGCTGGAGCAACAGAAGATGTGTCTGGGGACTTGGATTCGGGGAGTGGAACCAGGGCAGCTGTGCAGGCAGCACTGGGGGTGCTTAGTCCTAGGAGCCACAGCTCACAGCATCTCTCCAGGGACAGCAGAGCAGCTCCCCTGGCTCTGCAGGGTGGCAGGATGTTGCCATGGCCCTATAAATGCAAAGAGAGGAGCTGGGCTGAATAAAAAATGCTTTTTTTTTCCCCCCCAAAGACACATCATGGATGCATGCATGTTTCTAAGTGATTTCAGCTATAGCAGAAAGAACATGTATCTACATATATCCATATTTCCACATTTCCAGGCACGTGACCTTCACATCTCTCTGTTTCTTTGTTTGCCTTTTTCCTGGTGGGAATGTCAGTGTTTTCAAGCACTCTTCTGACAGTGTTGTAGTTGATGTGAGGCTGCCAAGGCACTTTACCAGCATTCACTGTGCCCCCAGCAGTCTCTGGGAGGTGGTAGAGATGACTGATTGCTGTCCTGATAAAAGGCATTGCCTCATTGCCTGGTGAAACAGCTGGGTTGGACAAGTTGTCCCAAAACTATAACCAGAAACACAGCTAAAGAAATCAAATCAGTAAAAGATTAAGACCAAGAGATGTACCCCTATGAGCTACAGAGCATAAAGTGTGTCACTGGACTTGATGACAGCTTTTCTTCTCCCCAGGGTGACCATGTGTGGCTGGAAACTCAACCAAACAGTGAATTTAATGTCCCTATTGGGGCAGTTGTGAAGGACTCTGAGTCAGGACGGATCTTGCTGGAGGATGATGAAGGCAAGGTGAGCTACACCATAACTTCCCATGAAAGATGAAAATAAAATTTAAAAGCACAAAATACAGAATGGCCCTACTGGGTCAGACCAAAGCTCTTATCTAGCCAAATGGTCTGCCTTTGGTGATGCCTGGTAGGATATACTGAAAGGAAGAATATAAAAATGAGGCAAGTATAAAATGATACCCTGGTAGCCCCAGGTCCCAACACTGCTTTAGAGCTTCGTAAGCTCTAGGTTTTAGTTAAGGAAAGGACAGAGACAGGCTCCATCTCTAAATGTGGTAGAGCTTTAGCTGAAATCATTATCCCTCTGAAGTCAGTTGGGCTCAGGTTTCATCCCTACCTCATGGTGTGGCTGTGGTGATATGACAAAACTGCACTTTGCACAGTGCTGAACTCGGGGATGCCCAACGCGTACCTGAATGACACCATCCAGTGCTTTAAATCACCTGGTCCTGGGGAGCAACCAACCAGTTAATTTCTACAGTGCAGTCTACTGCCTTGTTAGAACATGCTGGTCTGATTCTGAGGTCCGAGAGGCTCTCTGAGCACCAGCACACACTACACTCTCTGCCTTGCCTTGCCCAGGAGCACTGGATCACGGCTCGCAACATGCACATGGTGCGCCTGATGCACCCCTCCTCTGCCCAGGGGGTGGAAGACATGATCAGCCTTGGGGACCTCCATGAAGCAGGCATGGTGCACAACCTCCTCATCCGTCACCAGCAGCACAAAATCTATGTGAGTGCCAGGGTGCTCCCAGGAGACACCTCTGCTAGGATTCTGCAGGATGCCCCAACAAGGGGCCTGCCAGGCTTCATGCGAGGGGGCTGCTCCCTTCCCTGGCTGGGAGGGGGCTGAGGAGGCACAACACAGTTTTTATCTTCTTTCATTTGAGTACTTGGACTCCTCAGCAGTCTCTGACCTCTCAGAGACACAGAGGCAGTGACCCTGCTGACTTTCTCCCGTTGCAATCATTCCCACCCGTGACTGGCAGGCAGCTAAATCCACCCCACGTGATGGCTTAGTGCTGCTGTTACCTGCAGCCATGACACAGGATCAGTCTGAACCAGTACACAGAGACATGGCCTGGACTGTCCTCCAGTCCAAGTCTATGGCTACTTGATTTTGAGGCAATACGATACAAAGGAAGAAATCTGGATATTTGGTTTCATTTCTCAACCGTTACAGGTTGTGTCTGTGACTTTGAGCAACTTGACATCTTTAGTTTCTCTGTTCCTTAGTTCCCAGTTTGCAGTATGGTGAGAGTATTAAGGCTTTGCACTCTTTGCCTCCTGTGGGGTATGCTCTACAACCTCCATAGGAGAGGAACTGTGTCTCACAACACAGATATAGTGATAATTAGTATAAACAAGGACTGATTTTACAGATGCTGCAGTTTTAATTACCAAGATGTGTCTATAAACCTGTTATATCAGACTCTAGCAGCCTGCAGCTGCCTTACATACAAGTTCTTGAACAATATTCTTGCCTTGCATTTCTGCAGCCTTCAAAGGCCTCCTCCATTTCAATGGTGCTGCTGTTTACAAATGTTACTGACCATAGGAGTGACACAACTGTGTCCCCACCCATTGGCAAAGTTCAGCTACATCTAAACTGGAACCCCAAAGCAGCTTAACAAAACCCTACAAAGCAGCTTGTGATAATACACAAAAATGGCACATAAGATCAGACTTCCCTGTGCTTTAGCTTGAGACAGTGAACTCAGTGTGGTTTGGCTAGCAGATTGTAGCTCATTTTTTTTTCCTTTTACAACCTCCCCCCTCCTAATCCATATCCTGGGAGTTTTAATAGCAGCTTATAGTGAGGAGCCAGGCCCTCAGCCTCACTCAAGCACTACTATGCATCTCCCTCTTGCCTCTGTCTAGATTTATGCTGCAAGTGGCTTTGGTTGTATCCTTGTTTGCAGGTTTCCTGCTAGAGGTAACGCCCAGAACTTTTTTCCAGACTTACACAGGATCCATCTTGGTAGCAGTGAATCCATACCAGCTCCTGCCCCTCTACACAGTGGATCAGATCAGGATGTACTGCAACAAGAGAATTGGAGAGCTGCCACCTCATGTCTTTGCCATTGCAGACAACTGTTATTTCAATATGAAGAGGAATAAGAGAGACCAGTGCTGTGTGATCAGGTGACAGGGCTCAGGAGAAGGAGCAGAAACCAGTCTGGCATGGTCTGGGGGCATCTTTGTGAATGAAGGGGATCTTCCAAAAGGAAGAAAGAATTTCTTTACAGAGAGGGTGATCAGACATCGGAATGGGCTGCCCAGGGAAGTAGTGGATTCTCCGTGTCTGGAGATATTTCAAAAGAGACTGGATGTGGCACTCAGTGCCATGGGCTGGGAACTGCAGCAGTAGAGGATCAAGGGTTGGAGTTGATCTCTGAGGTCCCTTCCAACCCAGCCCATTCGGTGATTCTAAGAGCACAGATAAGGCTAGAGGCAACAGAAAAGAGACACTTTCCCTCCTGCTACTTCATTTTCAGTTAGAGCTTCAAAAGGTAGAATATAAGCAAGGGATTTCTGCAGCCCATTGTTTGCCCCCAGAATCTCTGAATGCAGTGATAACGATCTGAACATGGTGAACATGAACTGCATAAAAAACCATAAAATATGAGCCCATGTGACACAAGGCCATTTTTTACATGATCTCATTACATGGGCTCCCATCACCTGGGGATGTGCTATTTATGTTACATGTATTTCCTGAGAACAGAGATTTCCTGGAGAGAAACAACCTCTGCTAGCCTGCAGATGGAGGGAAGCCTTCTTCATACTATGAACACATAACATGTAGCCATTTTCTGTTAACCACCAGTGTGAAAAACCAAATAGTCTCACTGCAATAATACCAGGAGGTTTGCTAAGACTAGCATTGAAAAATCTGCTAATGAATTAATGAAGAAAAGCAAGCAGTCACTTAGTTTGCACTGGTACAGAATGTCTTCCACAGATTTTCTTGGTTTTAATAAGTGGGAGAATTTAGTTCTCATCCTAAGTCTTAAAAAAAAAAAACAGCTTAAATTTTAGCAAATAAGATGATGAAAGTCTAAAATTCTCCAGCCCTCCATGTAAGACAGTCTGATCTGCCTTTTACAGGGTATATATAAGTGGGATTTAAATTTTTTTTTAATCTTGGCCTACCATTTTGCCACCCTAGTAAAAAGAAAAAGGAAGACTGTAATAATCTTGGGGTTTTTTTGTTGTTGGTTTGATTTATGTGGTTTTTTTTCACTGCAGTGGAGAATCTGGAGCTGGGAAGACTGAAAGCACAAAGCTAATACTACAGTTTTTGGCATCTGTCAGTGGCCAGCATTCCTGGATAGAGCAGCAAGTCCTAGAGGCCAACCCCATTCTGGAAGGTGAGCTATTTAGCAAACACACCTGTTTTAATACCTTTACCTCAAGATTTTTGTATCAGGACTAAAAAATTTAGAAATACATCTTCGAACCATTCCATTTGCATAATTGCTAAAAACCCCAAAGCCCTGGGGATGCAGGGTAGATGTTCTCTCTGTTTTTCTACCATGCCCCCATGGCAACTCCCACACCGTGGGAGGAGGTGCTACTGTAGTACATATCCTGGAACTGCCAGGGAATGCATAGCTCAAGGTAAAGGGATTTAGCATTTAGCATTTTCTGATTTAGCATTTGCACTAAATAGTGGCAAAGTGACTGGCCAAGCGTGGATGGGGGTACAGGGAGCTCCTGAGATCTTTCTCTGTAGAATAATTGAGTGTGTTCCTAGGAAGTCCTTCTTAAGGTTTCTTTGGACTTACCCAGATCTCTTGGCTGGTCAGACAAAGGCTGCATTTGGATCATTTGAGTATGTTTCTAGGATCCTGTTATCTGCCCCTCTCTTTAGAAGGCAGGCTGAGAGCAGGCATTCTCCAGTGCTTGTCTGCACTGTCACGTGGAACATAACCTGTTAAAGAGCCAAAAAGAAGGGCGTAAAAACACAGACCTGGTGTTCACGAACTGCAGTAATCCAGATTATACTCCCTGTGCCCTTGCCCATCAGCTTTTGGAAATGCCAAGACCATTCGGAATGACAATTCCAGCCGCTTTGGGAAGTACATTGACATCCACTTCAACCAGAATGGTGTGATTGTAGGAGCCCGGATAGAGCAGTTCCTTCTGGAGAAGTCCCGGGTGTGCCGGCAGGTGAGGCTGCTGGCAGTGACCACGCTGCCTGCTCTTGGGGTCACACTCCTCTCCTGACCAGCCTGCCCATTGCCCTGCTTCTTCCTTTTAGGCTGCAGAGGAGAGGAACTATCACATCTTCTACTGCATGCTGATGGGGATGAATACAGAGCAGAAAAAGATGCTGAATCTGGGCACTGCTTCGGAGTACACTTATCTCACTATGGTAATGGCCTCTGCTTTCTTCTCCATTATCCCTCTGCCATTTGAGAGCAATTACAATCAGCAGGAGCTGCAGATGGGGAGTTACCAAATCTGAACAGTCCTTTCCTTAGACTACCAGAAGCTGTAATACCAAAAGTGCTGTTTTTCAGAGGTGTACTCTAATGCCCCCCCAGCAGGAGGTAGATTGTGGCACCTCAAAGATTTCTGTCAAAATAAAACTTCAGAACCATAAAGGACATCTTAAAGCAGGTGGGAAATACCCTCCACTTTCACAGATATTCACATTTCAGACCTCATGCCAGGGAGAGTACAAATCAGATATATTCACTTTAGGGGAAAATTAAGAAGAAGAAACTGTGCCAAGAATCCTAACCCTTAGATCTGATAATTCTTTATATACACAATGCAGGAAGCTGGCATTCAGTCTGACCTCCAGGAGCTGATGTTAATGTCCATGCCTGGGTTTATGCTGCTGTAGTGGCAGCAGTGGGATGTTCATGGGTGAGATTTTTGAAAGTAGCCAATTGGTTGGTTTAGGGCATGAAAGGCATTGTGAAAATCCAGCTACTTAGCCTGTGCAGATGCCTCATTGTAAACATGTCAGATGGTTTGATTTGGGCTGTTCTACAGCTGGGGAAGAATGGGGTAAGTCTTATGCTGAAGCTGAAGGGAGCCAGGCATCTATCTCCATTTTTCAGAGGAAATTAAATCAAGCCTGTAAAGCTGTTTCTAGAATCTCAAAAGCAAGACCATTGAAGTTGCTGTAATTTTTTGAAATGTAATGTTTTCAAAACAGTAGTGATCTTGCAGCAAGAGCTGGTGAGTGCAGCTCACACACTTGCCATTCCATAAAAAGCTCTGAAGTTCCTTGGGTCAGCAGTAGGGCAATATAATACAGAGAGAGGAGGATTAAAGGCAAACGTATCCATGGTTTTGTTCAGGTCTGCTGCTGGTACAAGCAGGCACATTTACAAGCCATGCACTGAAGTGCCTAGAAATACTTCACTTCTATAATCATCGCACCATAATGCTGGCAACTGCAAGGATATTTTCCTATATCCACTGGGGCTGAAAATAGTTTCTATGAGGAGCAGCATCCTAGGATCTGCTGCACAGGTTTTGCTGAAGGCTCTTCTGATGCTGCCTTGGATGCTTCCATCTGCCTTCTGCTAGATCCTAATATTCTTCTTATAAGATTTACCCTCTACTATTGATCCAGGCCTACATGTTTTGGGATTTGGGCTCTGAATTGTCCATTGACAAGGCAGAAGGACAAGACCAAGGTGACAGGCATAGCCTTGTAAGTGCAGGTAGCCTTGTCAAAGTTTCCTGTCCTCCTGTGCTCCAGAGCAGCCTTCCCTCAGCTTTTCCTTTTGCCTCCCTCAGTATTCAGTCTGGCCCTGGTGAAAATGCATTATTTAGCCCTTTTGCTGATGCATTCTCCTTGGGAGCAGAGACGTGTAGTGAAATGAGGCAATCAGGTGTGGCTAATTATGAGGTGGGAGGTGTGAGCTTGTGCCAAGCCCACCTGTGCCCAATTAAGGCCTACCCCAGCTACGCATGGGCAGGACTGGGTGACCAATAAAAGAAGTGCTTCTGAGGGCATGCTCAGTTCATGCCTTCCATCTCGTAGTCAGTCACCCCTCACTGCCTCATTTCCCTCCCGAGACAAGGGAAGAACCAGCCGTGGGAAGAGTGTATAAAACATCTGAGTTGTTATTTTTTTTACTTTATGGGAACTACTTTGTGCTCACAGGGCAGCCAGGCTGCATTCAGGAGTTTGGCAGCCTGCAGATCCTTTCTTCTTCCTCTGGGTGACAGGGGGATTTGCCTTACCTGGGAGTGTGATGTCTTGCAGGGCAATTGCATGTCCTGCGACAGCCGGAACGACGCCAAAGACTACGCCCACATCCGCTCGGCTATGAAGATCCTCATGTTCTCAGATTCTGAGCACTGGGACATCAGCAAGCTCCTGGCTGCCATCCTGCACCTGGGGAATGTGGAGTTTGAAGGTAAACTCAGTATTGTCTGTACTTGGCCAAGGTGAAGGCCTAGAGGCGCTGCCTGCAGCTGCGTTGTGCTGCTCTGCCCTGTACCAAGAGGTGACCAGGGCTGGCAGGGCAAGCAGATAAGCACCATCAAGTTCTGAGTTGTGACTCCACTGCCTAGTGTTTTAAAAAAAAAAAAACATACCCTTACTATCATTTTGTCATGCCATCAGGTTTCCATGGTTATAGATAAGCTCTTATCAACTGAAACAACAGATAACACAGTGCCATAGTACGTTTGCTGATGGCTGGGCTCCACAAGCCAGAGGACACAGAGTGATGTTGGCTGTGGAGGTGATAGCACTCATTCTCCTGGCTGGGTTTTGTCAACACTCCCCTGCCTAATTATGGCACAGGCACAGCCACCAGTCTACCCACCAGGCAGGTGCCAGAAGCTCTCATATTTTAGAGGATTCCTCCTCCCTAGGTGGTGGGAGGCACCTATGCAGTGATGCTAGCTGGAACCATTGGACTTTAGCTAGCTGCTAAAACAAGGCATTTCCCCCTTCCCTTTTGCTGCCTAGAATTCCCACAAACCAGAGACATGAAAAACCCCATATTTTCAGAATCACATTTTCTGAAGTTAGATTCCACTGACCTCAGATTCCCCAGATCCCCAATAGCTACTACTTAAAATTACCAACTTTGTCAGTTTAGCTGCTGTTTCCAGCCTGGTGCTGATGGCCTCACACATCCCAGGATCCCAGGGGGAAATCAGGACTCCCCTTAGTAAAATCATCAAACTCGAAGTGTTCCAAAAGGCAACTTACTGCCTTGCCACATTCCCAGAGCTGCAGGGCTGCAGAAATGCAGTAGCAGCACAGCAGAAATTATTCTCCCTGAGCCTTTTTCCTCTTCGCAGCGGCGGTGTACGACAACTTGGACTGCTCTGATGTGATGGACTCACCACACTTTTCCACTGCAACCAAACTGCTCGAGGTAATGGACCCCCATCTTCTCCTTCCCTGAGCACACTGACAAACATGTCACCAGGGAGTGTTTATCTATGGGTGCACATGCAGCAGGCACAGCCCCTTCTTCCTGCTAACCCCTGGGTGATGCTGTGGCAGATGTCTCTCTGAGCCAGGAGATCAGCAGAGCCACTGAATGCTGCTAGACAAGGCTGTCATGGTCCTCTTCCTGAGACAGACTTTGCTGGATCTCCTTTATCCACCTGGGATGACCAGCTTGCCATGACTGTTCCTCCAGGTGGACTCCAGTGAACTCCAGAACAGCCTTACAAACCTCTCCATCATTATCCGGGGGGAAAGTGTGTCCAGGCCTCTGAACATAGCTCAAGCTGCAGATGGGAGGGATGCCTTTGTCAAGGTACTGCTGCTTCCATCTTCTCCTTTTCAAGGCTGGGGATACTTCCAGAGCTGTCTTTCTTACCAGCTGAGAATCACAGAATCATAGAATTGGCTGGGTTGGAAGGGACCTCAGAGATCATCAAGTCCAACCCTTGATCCTCTACTGCTGCAGTTCCCAGCCTATGGCACTCAGTGCCACATCCAGGCTCTTTTGAAATATCTCCAGACACAGAGAATCCACTCCTTCCCTGGGTAGCCCATTCCAATGTCTGATCACCCTCTCCAGAAAGAAATTCTTTCTAATATCTAACCTAAACCTCCCCTGGCACAACTTGAGACCTTGCCCTCTTGTCTTGCTGAGAGTTGCCTGGGAAAAGAGACCGACCCCCCCCTGGCTCCAACCTCCTTTCAGGGAGTTGTAGAGAGTGATGAGGTCTCCCCTGAGCCTCCTCTTCTCCAGCCTCAACACCCCCAGCTCCCTCAGCCTCACCTCACACCACTTGTGCTGGATCCCTTCACCAGCCTGAATGCCCTCCTTTGGACCTGCTCCAGCACCTCAATCTCCTTCCTGAACTTCCTGAGGGGCCCAGAACTGGACACAGGACTCAAGCTGTGGCCTCCCCAGGGCTGAGCACAGGGGCAGAATCCCTTCCCTGGACCTGCTGGCCACGCTGCTCCTGAGCCAGGCCAGGATGCCATTGGCCTTCTTGGCCACCTGGGCACACTGCTGCCTCATGTTCAGCTTCCTGGCAATCCAGACTCCAAGGTCCGTTTCTGCCTGGCTGCTCTCCAACCACTCTGTCCCCAGCCTGTAGCACTGCACGGGGTTGTTGTGGCCAAAACCCAGAGGGCTCCAGTGCCTTGTAGCTTTTAGCCACAGTGTGACAGCACTGTAGTGGCACAATAGGAAGAAATAAGCTATATCCAAAGATTGTGCCCATGGGCTCTGATTCCTCTTTTTTTTTCTCAGGGTATATATGGACGGATTTTCCTGTGGATCGTGAACAAGATCAACTCAGCTATTTTCAACCCAGCTTCTCAGAACACTAAAGACAGATTCCAGTCCATTGGGCTGTTGGACATTTTTGGGTTTGAAAACTTCAGCAACAACAGGTAGGAAGCTCTAGGTTAATTTCCAGTGGGAAGCTGGCAAGCACGTGATGAAAAGGGAAAGAATGAAACAAACACATGCTCTTTAAGTATCAGCCTGATTCTCAGAAAAGCAGTGAAACTTCCATCACTGAATTTTCCCAATTATGATAATTCACAGATTATATTTTTCGTCAGCCTTGGTCCTATTTCTGCCTCTGCCCCCAGCCTTTATTTAGCCATTGCACATGTATCTTCCAAAACCTCAGGAATTTTCTCACAGGAGACGTCTAAGAAGCTGCTATGTAAGGATGAAGCATGTCTCATGTCTCTGTAGCAAACTTTCTTGTCCCACAGCATTTTTAAAATGTCTCCTGGGCTACATTTCCACAAAGGAGGCCATGCTGGGTTTCCTGTGTCAGCTTATGCTTCCACTTTGCTCACTGTTCTCCTGTCCCTTTTTTTAAGCTGCTTCTTTTCTCTACTCCTAAGGACAGGTCAGCAAAGCTCTGGTCAGTACACCACTGATACCTCTCCTACCAGTGGTTTCAGTCCCAAAGCAGCATTTCTGCTTTTACCACAGTCTCAGCACTCTACAAACCACCACCACATATTCTGCATTCTTTTTCCCATCCATTTCAACTAATGCATCATGCTTGCTTTCAAGGAGATGATATTCCTCACTGACTTTTGGAACGTGGCCTAGGATCTGCTCGGCCCATCTTCTCTCTTTTATGTTCTGTGCTGTTTCCAAAGGCTGCAATCCACATGGGGTGAGCACTCTGCAGGCACACAGCCTGGTGCAGCACTTGGCAGGTAATGAAACTCAGGTGCAGCACTAAGAAGTGGTAATGCCAGTGCCAGGTAAACTCATGTCACATGCTCACACAGTCAAACTGTTTGCACAGTTATATGTTCCCTTCTATCTCTAGACTGTCCTGAAACACATACAAGATCTTCCCTTGCTTACTCAGCAACCTGGCTCCTTTCTGCACCCCTTTATCAAAACAGAAAATTCATCTCTCATGTTGCTAAGATTTGCCACACACAAGTTTTGGTGGTCACTAACACTGGGGAATTTTGCAGTGTATCTGGATATGGATTTAACACAGAGAACAGACAAGCACTGGCCAAGGCTGACCATGGATTCCCATCTTGTGTCCCCCCCCAGCTTTGAGCAGCTCTGCATTAACATTGCCAACGAGCACCTCCAGCAGTTCTTTGTGCACCACGTCTTCAAGCTGGAGCAGGAGGAATACCTTGCAGAGCACATTGCTTGGCACAACATTGACTTCACTGATAACAGCCACACCCTGGAAGTCGTTGCACTCAAGCCTATGAATATCATCTCCCTCATTGATGAAGAGAGCAAGTTTCCAAAGGTAAATCTCTGCTTTCTGCTGTAGTGCCTGGCATTTCACACAGCTCAGAGGCAACACTTGGTTTTGCACTCAGAAAAGTGCAAAGGTGGCTTTTGGATACATTTCTTCTGCCCACAGATGCTCTTTTTGAATTATCTCATCCTTCAGTCTCTGCTGGTGTGTGCTCTTCCTGGTACCTCACTGTTGGAACTCTTACAGCTGTTCCAGGTGGAGAAGGAAGGAGTCCTGATAATTTTACATGGTCTTCCTAGGAAATCTGTGAATTTGCATGTTGTTTGAATAGTGTCCTGCTGTTGGTCTGGGCTGCAGCTTGCTCCTTCTTTTCCTGGAGGACAGACCTAGTTAAGCAGTGTCACTATTGGGAGGAAATGAAATGTCACTCTGCAAAAGCCAGGCATCTCAAACAGAAGAGCACAGAGGGAAGTAGCATCTGATCTCAGACATCCCTGCAGAGCATTTTCATGGTCCCCAGAGCATGGAGGCTAAGCAGGAGTGCTGGTACAGCCTAAGCCCCTGCCTCAGGTCATTCCTCCATATCTTCTACAGAAACAAGTGGCAGAATCTGAGCCTCTGTTATCTCTGAGCATGCAATCTATTTGTTCACTGAGCACAGGCCAGTGCTGGGGGAAATCTCCTTAATTGTCCTTTTTTGTCTTTGTTTGTAGGGCACAGATGCCACCATGCTTGTCAAAATCAACTCCCTCCATGGCAAAAGTAAAGTCTACATCCCACCTAAGAGTGTCCATGACACCAAGTTTGGCATCAACCACTTTGCTGGGGTTGTCTTCTATGAATCAAAAGGTGAGTTTATCTTGGCTGGATATGGAGGGTGAAAAGAAGGGCATGACCTGGCCTAGATGTGTGGCACTCCAGAGTGGTGTTGATCTGAAGTCAGATCAGGTCAGGAGGATTACACTAAGCTAATCTGCAAGTTACTGTAAATGAAGTGGATTTGAGCAAAACAGAATGGGTGCTGGAGCCAGCAGGCTGCAGAGGTGACAAGCTGATTTTGTTTCTGTCATACAGATTTCCTGGAGAAAAATCGGGACACACTGAGTGCTAATGTAATGCAAGTGGTTCATTCCTCAAAAAACAAATTCCTCAGAGAGATTTTCCAGGTGGAAACAACCCCTCCTAGTCTGGGACGTGGGACCATCCGGCATCTTGGAGCTGACCAGGCCTACAAGGTTGGATTCCTGGCACTAGGCTGCAGAAACAACTCATTTCTCCTCTTTTTCATAAGGCTCTGGCTGTTCTTGACCTTCTCTTTCTTTTGCACGGTCTCTGTAAAGCCCTGTCCCTTTCATTCAACTCATTTCCACAAATGAGTCTGCAGAAAGAGTCAGGCTCTGATGTTTTTGTCTGTAAACAAGTGTATTGTCAGTCCTGTCTCCCAGAACTTGTGTTCTGGGATCCCTGTGTAGCCATGCCACAGGAGCAGGAGTCATCCCACCTCCCCATGTGCTGTCACCAACTGGATAGATATCACAACCCATACTGTCCCCACCCCCCCTCCAGGATGGGTGTAAATCAGTGTGAGGAACCCATAATTCAGAATGTTCATTGGAATGGAAGGAGTCACCAGTCAGGAACCCCTCTGCAACACCAGCACCTGTCCAGAAACCACCAGAGAACAAAAAAGCAGAACCAGCAGAGAACAAAAAGTGGGTGCCATGCAGCACCCACTGCCAGTCTGCTGGGACCAGAACACCCCAGGGGCTGAGCAGGCCCCTGACAGCAGGTCCTGGCTGTGGGGCCAGGAGAAGGAGCAGAGCCTGCCATTGGAGGGTGCTCTGCTCCCAAGGACACCTGCAGACAGTCTCACTGCCCTGCCTATTGCTCCAGCTTTAGCTCTCCCTCCTCCTGGTCCACAGGATTGGTGACAAAGTTCATGGTGACAAATGAGCATGGGATCATCTGTGCCCAGAGAAGCAGGGAGCTTCTTCCTGAGCCTGGGGAACCTGAGGTTGTAAAGAGGAGCAGACTGGAGACAGCATGGGGCAGAGTTTGAGTTCTCTAACCTGCTGCAGTTCTCACATACTTTGATTTCTGAGCATTTCCCTAGGCAGTGTCATCATTGTCTGCAGGTGCTTTTGCTTTTAATGTTTACCCATGTAAGTTTTCCTGTCAGCTTGCTATCTTACCTGTTTTCTGTCTCCTCTCCTGGCTTTGTTTTCTGATCCTGTCCTTTCTTCCTCAGTCTTTATCCCAGTGTGGCTTTCTGCTCTCCAGAACACCTGGCCATGGACAGGTAAACATCCTGGGGACGAAGAATGTCAGAAGTTGTACAAGCAGCAACAGAGAACTGGCTTAGCATATCTGAAATAGTGTGAATACCTCCAGATTAACTATCAGGTCTATCTGCCTTGCTCTAATGCTCTAATAGTTTTTGTGTCTATAAATAAGGTTGTGTTCTGGGAAAAGAAACAAACAAAAAAACCCCAACAAAACAACATTCTTTGCATTTAGGAAGTATAGCAGCATGTCAAGAAAGCAGATACTTCATGGACTAGTGCCCATTTCAAAATGCACAGAAGTTAGCTGGAATAACCCTATTAATTTCAAATAGATTGGGCCATGGTTTGGAAGGCTAGGAAGCAGGCAAGAGAAAAGAACAGCCCTGAAGTCTCTTTTCAGATCTTTTCTGTCCTGAGCTCTCAGGGCTGCTCTCCTGAATCACCACTATCTCACCAACAAATGCAGCTTATTAACATTATATTTGTAAGATCACAAGGGCATGGGCCTCAGATTCATGTGGCCATCCCACTGATTTACTGGTAGAGCAGAAAGACCTCTAAGATCTTGGAGTGCACATCTGTGCTATCTGACAGCTTGAACATGTCTGTTCTGTTCTGGTGACTACTTCAAACAGATGTTTGCTAGCCCTTGGATGGATCAGAGCTGCGGAGATGCTCCCAGGAGCTGTTTTCCAAGGCAGGAGTGGTTGGTTGGTCGGTCGCTGGAGGGCAGCCTTGCCTTGTAGCTAAAGCAGAAGGTGGCAACTTAGGTGTTAGAAAGGGCACTTCAAACCTAGGAACTAGGAGGATGAGGGACAGTAGGGACTATAAAAATGAGGAGAGCCACTGGACTTCAAATTATTTAGTGGGAAAAAACCCCCAAACCAAACCCAAAACCAACACCAACCACAACACAGCCCACCAAATCCCCCCAAACAAAGAAATCTGGTGTGTTGTCCTGTCATGATTAACTCCATTAACTGTATGCAAAAGGCCACTGGTCATCTGTCACTTGGCATCTGCAGAGTTGTCACCTTAAAGTATAGCAGGAGATAGAAGCTTAGGGCTCTTGTGAGGACCTGCATGGGGGGACCTGTGGTTTCAGAGAAACTGGGGAAGTCAGGAGATGGATCCAGTCAAGTACAATCCCGTTGGGGTAACAATACTGCACCTAGGAGTAAAATTCTGCCCAAGATAAGTGAGAATAAAGCACTTCATATGCAGCCACAAATGGGCTCTCATCTTTTCCACCTGTATCAGTTTGCCTGTGTGCTGTAGCATTGATGAGCATTGATGTAGCATTCCTAATCACTGAGGAATGAGCTGCTCTGGCTCTTCATCACAGCTAATTGTTATGAGATGGCAGCAAAATGCCTGGCCTGGAGGTTATTATTGCTTTGAGAGTGGTTATTATTGCTTGGCTTTGTCACCAGGCTTTCAGGCACACACCCATCCATAGCTTGGCACCCAGAGTCAACACTGAACTTCCTTGGTTGGAAGAGACCAAGGTCTAGGTGGGCTCCTGTCCCACCACAGCCACCCCCACCGCTAGAACTTGGTGCCACATGAGCTGAAAGAGTTCAGTGGGGCTTCCTCAGAGGAATAACCCCAAATGAATAAGATACAGATTTATCTCCCATGTAGGTAAATGATTATTTCTGGCTGTTGTGTGGTGCTGTTACAAAACCACAAAGTTTTCTTCCTTGTTTCTCTGAGAGTGGGTGGTGTAGCAGTCAGCATATGCTTACTCTTCGCAGGGCTTGGATACCACAAAAAGGCTCTCTACCCTGGGAGGACAGTTCAAGCAATCCCTGGAAAAACTAATGAAAATCCTTGAGCAGTGCCAGCCATACTTCATCCGCTGCATCAAACCCAATGACTACAAGAAACCACTGGTAATGTTTAACAAGAGGAGGTCCTCTCTTCAGTAAATGAGAAAAAGCTGTCAGTTGCTGTGTACTGTTTTGTATCTACTTCAGCCAAGAAGAGCTGGAGTACAGGCTGGTACTAGAATAAAAATGGTGGTAGGATAAAGCATTGTTAATTTACAAAAAAAAAAAAAACAACAATCCCAAAACCCCAAACCAAACCTCTGAAAGCATCATACAGCAGTAGATGGTGAAGAAAGAACATAGTTGTGCATTCCTGGGAGAAGCTCTAAAAGCTCTTCCCATAAAGACAAAACTGGAGAGTTTATAGCCCCATAATGAGTGGACAAATAAATAACATGAGGATCCAGCAATGATCAGACCATGAAATAGCCTGGGAGGGAATAGGAGAGCTGATGTTGTCTAGGAGGGGAGATGTGGCTTAATTAGGCATTACAAGAGAAAAGGAGCAAATTGGTCATTAAGATGCTTGGCTGGGACTCTGGAGATCATGACCCAGCCCTGCATGAAAACCCTGGCATGGTGTTGGTCAAGTGACAGCAAGTTTTTAAGTACTGCATATGGCTTAGTGGTCCTGTTTTAATCTGCATTGCAAGAAACTAGCAGTACTCCTGCTGTGCTTTGCATGGCTGTGCCCAAAGGGCCTAAGTTGCTACAGAAGTTATTTGCACCTGAAAATTATATGAACAATTTGCTGTTCATCTGTAATTGTGGTTCTGGAATTGAAAATGGTTGCCAAGGCCAGACTGCAGTTCAGGGACTGTTTCCACTGCCAGTCAACTCAAATTTGAAGACCCTTTGGGGTGACTTGGTTATGCCAGTGATGGGTTAGGGCACCGAATAAACAAGAAGTGCAATTAAGAAAAGCATAGGAGGCCAATTTTTTTGGCTAATGGATGTGTTCTGAGGAATGCTGCATGTGCAGGTTCTTTCAGTGCTAAGCCTCCTCCTTGTCTGCATTCTCTCTCAGCTCTTTGACAGAGAGCTGTGTGTCAAACAGCTGAGATACTCAGGGATGATGGAGACCATTCAGATCAGGAAAGCTGGCTACCCAATTCGCTACAGCTTTGAGGACTTCTTTGAGAGGTACAGAGTTCTGCTGCCATGGGCTCTTCGGAAACAGGTATGCTAGCGCAAGCTTGGTTTAAAGCTAACCTAACTTCTCCTGCTCAGCCTTTCATCTTTCCAACAGTAGGAAGTTCCTGGATTGTTGCTGACACAGTTGGGAGCTGTTGACATTTTAACCATAGCTAAATCCTTCCATACTCACAAGGTGCTTCCAGCTATCCTTGACCTGCTCCACACAGACATCCCAGGCAGGGTGGCATCCCCGTTGCCCTCAGATGTATTTTTTTCTGTAAGCACACACTTCTGAGGTCTCTAACATCCTCCTCACACTCAACCTCCGGAATGCTGGGCCATGATGTTCCCCTTTCTCTCGGCCTTTTGAGCTGAACCAGTTTCATTCACCATACTGTGAGCCCAGAGGTCTGTAAGACCTCCTCTCTTTCTGTTCTTTGCCCTTTGAAATGCAGGGCAATAAATCCTTACAGAGTGTGCTGTGTTTCCAACCAAGCCCTAACATCATGATGCTTTTCCATATCAGCTGAAGAATGATGCTCGACAGTGCAGCATCCAAATCTCTGAAGCTGTGCTGGGCAAGGATGACAGCTGGCAAGCTGGAAGGACAAAGATTTTCCTTAAAGTAAGTAGAAAGAACAGTTTCTTGTCTCTTCTTCTGTAAAAACTGGGTGGCTTCACAGTTTAGATTGACCTGCTTGTGCTATAGTGGCACAAGAGCCATGTTCTCTTACGAACTCTTGTTATCTTGAGTTTGTTCTTGAGGCTGGATCATTTAATGGACATGACCATGAATGACCAATGGATGTGACCAATGAACACAGCCTGGTGTAGCAGAGGCTGATCCTGTTGCTGTGCTCCAGTGCAGCAGCTAAAATGGCACAGGGCAATCTGTTGGTCTCTGCTCAAGCCTTGAATACAAAAAAAAAAAAAAAAAAAAAAAAAAAAAAAAGAACTAGCACACTAGTTGCAGGGACTTCCTTGCCTGTAGCATCCCCCCAGGTAAAAACAGTCTCACTGCAGGCAGATTTTGATTCTTCCACAGCCAGATGTGGTGTATCAGGTAGTGGTCACCCTTCCCACTGCATCTCCACAGCTGTATTTTATTTGCACTACACTGTGCTGATTTTTGGGGCCTCTTGCAGGCCATGTGCTCAGTTTTTAGAAGCTGTGAGGCTGTCTGCTCAGCTGGCATATCCACCCTTTCCTTCTGCAGGAACATCATGATACAATATTGGAGCTGCAACGCCAAAATATACTCACAGATAAGGTTCTTCTTATCCAGAAGGTGATGAGAGGACTAAAGGACAGGTCAGTGATCTTACAGAGGGGAATTTGCTTTAGTTTGCTGCAGTAATCTTTGTGGTGAAGTTTAACACCCTCTCTGAAGCATTTTTGGTGTGAAATGTTTCAATCCATACCTTCCACTAAATTCAGTGCTCACCCTGTAACAGTGCCCAGTGGATCCACTCAGATTGTGCACAAAGATTTGTTCTGGTTCAGTTTCTTGATTTTCATGACTCTTTCCAAAATGCAAGGCTCTGGCAATGCAGCCTGTGTGAAGAGGGAGGGATGGAAGGGGGCTTTGCACTTAATATTTAAACAGCAGGCATCTGGAAAGCAGGAAATCCCCATGGAATCTGTGTTCTTGTCAGAACTACAAAGATTCTATTATTTAGTAGGATTCTTTGATACAAGACATAGAGGACTAACTAGTCCTCTTTGCCAAAGATGCACAGTTCTTATTTTGTCTGGTTTAGTTCAAAATGCCTGAAGAGGTGAAATTTAGTCACTGACAAGTCCTCATTAAATCCTTTACATCCTTATTTGTGCTTAGCAATCATGTTTCCCCCAACCAGAATCACAATATAGGACTGAATCCTGCTTTGGTTTAGAAATATTCCTGACAGCAGAGAAGCAAGAACCACACAACATAGCTCAAATCCCTCCAACCCTTTTTTCCCAGCTCTGCCTGCTATCTAACAGAGTTACACCTCTCCCTAAACACCTCCCTTTTGTTTGTAAACTGTGGAAGCTGTGTGCCACTTCAAACTTGTCCTGGGGCAAGAAGTCTACTACTAATTGAGCTGGTTAGTTTAACACAAGCTTTCCTGTGTTTCTAGACAAACAAAGCTGAGATCATACCACAGAAGGAAAAAAGGCCACGTTATTCTTTACTGTTCTCCTAAGAAGCTGTAGAAATAACCTATTGCTTGTCACCCTCCCTGTCTGTCTGCTTAGGAAGCAGTTTCTGAAGCAGAGGAAATCTGCTGTAGCCATTCAGTCAGCCTGGCGAGGCTACTGCTGCAGGAAGGACTTCAGAATGGTAAGAGGAGGGTATATAAAATATATATAGATAGATATTTATTTATATATCTGTATGTTTATATACTGTGCCCTGTCAGACTGAGTGGAGTATGAAGACATTCACAGCTGAAGTGAGAAGAGACAAGAGGAGAGGGTGTAAAGAAGGGTGTAAAGTCCAAGGAGGTGCTCTGGGAATTCTCAGGGCTTGCTGAACCTGTGACATTTCTGCTTGCTGGTGAAACAGTGACCCAACTACACCTCTGGCAGGCCTGGCTCTAGTGACCCAATTATGAGTGATCCCACAGTGAGTCCAAGGCCAACATTTCATAAAATCAGAGAATGGCTTAGGTTGGAAAGGCCCTTAGGGATCATCTGCTCCATTTGTGCATCACCACAATGCTACAAGCAAAATGTCTTCCACTGCTTTTTTTTTTTTAATATAATTTATAAAATTAACAGGAAAATCATTGTATCATTCTCACATTATTAAAAATATTGGCAGATCTTCTCTAGATCTTCTATAGATGGCGGGTTTTCTGTGTGAGGAAAGCTACACTAGATTGGGGACACTCACATATTATGTATTTGTGTGGCAGGGGTTATTGGTAATATATCCCATCCATCCCAATCAGGAGGAGTGGGAGAAACTGACAGTTTCAGTCAGAAACATCTGTTCTGCAGCAGTCAGGCAGTCCCTGTCTGAAGTGCTAGGCTGCTGTTCTGTGCTCTGCCCCATCCTCTCCTGCTTCTTATGGGATTGTTGTACCCATCTCACCTAAGACATGTCTTTTTTTAATTTTTTTTAAAATTTTTTTCTTCTTTTTTCCTTCTTTTTATTTTCTTTTTCTTTTTTTTCCTTTCTCCTTTTTTCTTTTTCTTTCTTTTTTCCTTTTTTTATTTTTTTTCTTCTTTTTCTTTTTTTCTTTTTCTTTTCTTTTTTCTTTCTCCTTTTTTCTTTCTTTCTTTTTTCCTTTTTTTATTTTTCTTTTCTTTTTTTCCTCCTTTTTATTTTCTTTTTTTTCTTTCTCCTTTTTTCTTTTTTCCCCTATTTTTAATTTTTTCTTTTTTTTCTTCTTTTACTTTTTTCTTTTTTTTTAAATTTTTTCTTCTTTTTTCTTTTGCCTTTATTCCTTTTCGTTTCTTTTTTTTCCTTTTTTTTCTTCTTTTTTTCTTTATTTTTTCTTTATTTTTTTCTTCTTCCTAGTCACTTGGCTACATTTCTGCTCTCTTCCTTCCCTTGTCATAATCCCAGCCTATCACTCTCACTCCTCGGACCCAAGAGATCCCCAAAGAACACAGAAACCTCCTTTTAAACCAGCAAACAAAGCCTAAAGTGCATTATCCCATTCCCCCTTCCCGTGCCTAGCCACTTGCCTTCTACCCTTCCCGCTCTGCTCACAGCCTCTGTGCTTCTGAGGCAGAAAAACTCCTTTTTTTCTCCACCCCCCACAGGTTTTGCTGGGTTTCGGCCGCCTGCAGGCGCTGTACCGGAGCCGGCAGCTTGCCAAGCGGTACGAAGCAACCCGGACCGGGATCATCCGGCTCCAGGCCATGTGCCGGGGTTATCTGATGCGGCAGAAGGTGGCAGAGCAGAAGAAAGCTGCCTGTGTTATCCAGGCATATGCCAGGGGCATGTTTGCTCGCCAGACCTACAGGAGGATGAAGAGGGAGGTAAGCTGATGGGGAACAGGACCTTTTGGGGACTCTGTTCTCAAGTGTTGCCATAGCCTAGCACTGGGTGTGGGTTCTTAAAAGTAAGAAAGCAGAGTTGCAAGCAGACAGTCTGGTTTATGTGTGATCCTTATCATGCACCAAAACCCCCTCCAGAGAGCTGAAATGTTTTTGACAGAAGGGGGAGAGGCAAGAGGCAAGAAGTTTTTAAATCTAAATAACAGCAGTGGCAGTGGTGGATCTGCTGTTAGGAATCCTGCCTTTCCTGCAAGAGAAGATCTGTTTCTACAGCAAGTCCTGATAATGTCACTTTGGGATCCATCAAAAGAGACTCTTAATGCAGCTCGTGGTGGTGTGCACTGCCAGGGAAATTCCTGGGCAGGATTGCAGTTTGCAGCTTTCTGCCCACGGCCTCTGCCCTGAAACGCCAATTCTAGAACTGAGTCCCTTGTTGGGATAGTTCTGGGCCCCTCAGTTTCAGTTTCAGATATCAGAAGGATATCGAGGTCCTGGAGTGGGTCCAAAGGCGGGCAGCTGGGCTGGTGAAGGGACTGGAGCACAGATACTATGAGGAGAGGCTGAGGGAGCTGGGGGTGTTCAGCCTGGAGAAGAGGAGGCTCAGGGGAGACCTCATCACTCTCTACAACTCCGTGAAAGGAGGTTGGAGCCAGGGGGGGGTCGGTCTCTTTTCCCAGGCAACTCTCAGCAAGACAAGAGGGCACAGTCTCAAGTTGTGCCAGGGGAGGTTTAAGTTAGATATTAGAAAGAATTTCTTTCTGGAGAGGGTGATCAGACATTGGAATGGGCTGCCCAGGGAAGTAGTGGATTCTCTATGTCTGGAGATATTTCCAAAGAGCCTGGATGTGGCACTGAGTGCCATGGGCTGGGAACCACGGGGGGAGTGGATCAAGGGTTGGACTTGATCTCTAAGGTCCCTTCCAACCCAGCCAGTTCTACGATTCTATGAAAAAGTCCCTGGCATGGTCACCTTGTCAATGCCAGAAGGGAGCCAGCTGGGCAGCTGTGGGTCACAGAGTCACAGAGAAGTCCTGTTGTTGTCCATAGAATGAGTGCAAGCTGGAAGCCAGGAATATGTGCCTGGAAGAAGAGAAACGTCTCACCCAAGTCCTTGGGCCAGTGAAAGCAAGGGAAGAAGCCATGAGATTAGAAAAGGTAACTGTGTTGGCACTGAATGCCTTGCCTGATAGGACAGCCTGCCCAGCTCACACTTGTTCAATGAGCCAAGCACTGCTGTATTTTAATAAAAAGCAGACATAGCTGTAAACCTATCTGTGCGGACTCTTTAGAAATGGGACAATGCAAAAGTGCAGATGTCTGTTTGCAGCATCAGCTGACACTTCAGCCAAATGTGCAGTGCTATTACAGCCTCCTGAGACAAAAAAATAATAATTAAATTCTAAATAATGTGGGGGGTTCTGCCGTTAGGAATTCTGCATTTTTCCTGTATTATCTCTGATTGATACAGTTCTTGAAAAATTGCACACCAAGAGTCCAGCAGGAGAGCTGTAAGAGCAAGGCTGTGCTGCAGGTGTGCCAGGGCTCTGTGACTGCTTAGCAGAAGCAGTGTTTGCCTTCACCTTACCTCACTGCCATAAAAACTTCCTAGCAGTGCCACATCATGGCACTCATCCCTGCTAGCAGAATGATGTTCAGCATTCCTAACCAGCTCCTATGTTTAAAGGAACACCTGGCTATGTTGGAGAGAGAGGAGGCAGAAACAAGAGAAAGGAGGAATGTTCTTGCCAACAAACCAACAAATCATGATGTCATCAGCGACCAAGAAATGGTGGACAAAATTTTTGGTTTTTTACCTTCTATGATCGGAGGCCAGGAAGGGCAGGCTCCTCTGGGCTTTGAGGTAATGGGTCATGTTCATCCCTCATGTAAGGCCATTCCATTCATTAGCTGTGAATTCTGTTTAATGCACTTCTAGACAGTGAAAGAGGCACCCAAATTAGCCACCCCAACAGTTTCTTTGGGCTCTGCTTTCAGAGAGCAGTTCCAAAAAGTTTTGGTCACATGCAGTTTGGGGACTATGTGTCTTCAAAAGGTACAGCACTCTTGTTTCTTTGCACCAGCTGTCCCTCACCAAATAGTGTCATTCTCTCACCAAATAGTGTCATTCTCTGCATTTTGGCACTAGCCACATCTTCTGCTGAGAGTGCTCTCAGTGATCTGCTGGCTTGAAACAAGCTGGAAGTTCACGACCCAAGTTATCTCATGTTATTGAAAGCAAAAATTGAGATACACTGGTGCTGACAGCTGTGAAGGGTGGAATCAGGTCGGGAGCAGGCAGAGCAGAACGCTCCAGGTTAGTGGAGGTTGTGAGCAATGAGATAGCACCTGGGTTTTCCATCAGCAATGGTCTTGCTGAAGATCAAGATAGGAAGGTCATATGGCACAGATGGGTCTCAGAAGGACAAGCTCTGAGTCCCAGTAATCTCTTGGCAGCAGCTGAATATGCCTTTTGGGTTAACTGGGAAGTGAAAGTCTGGAGAAAGCCAAGGAAAAGAAAAAAAAAATTACTGGAATACAGAGAAAGAAAATATACTTCTTCCTCATGTTCTACCCAGGACTTGGAAACAAAGCCTAGCAAGCTGGACGAGGTGGACCTGGACAAGATTCCGATGAGTATGGAGCTAGAAGAGGAAGCAGATGGTTTGGAAGAGTACACCTTCCCAAAGTTTGCAGCTACTTATTTCCAGGGCTCATCCACACACACACATATCCGGAGGCAGCTGCGGCACCCCCTGCTCTACCACGATGACAAGGACAATGTCCTGGTATCTTGTCCCTTCTTGCTACTGAACCTGCTTCCTCCAGCTCCCCTGGCTTCTACGGCTCCCCTCACCCTTGCCTTCCCCCTGCCTCTGGCACAGCCCTGCAGCCAGGGACTTTGGAGCCAAGCAGGCAGCCCTAAGCACTGCTCCCAAAGTTCAGACAGATACCTGCCCACCTCAAGCTCTCTGGTCATCTTTAGGCTGCCTAAAGAGGAAACTTTGAGGCTTGTTTTGACTTCTCTAGCTAGGCTTTTGGGGCAAAGACAGACTGGAGAGAAGCATCATCAGAGCTGAGCCATCCCTCTGTTGTAGTCAGGGGAGATGGTCTGTGAGACAGCACCCTCATCCTTCAGCATGAGAATGTTGGGAATGTGGTGTTCGTGTTGTTTGACATGCAAGTAAACTCCTGGTGTAAATGGTGGGAGGAGACAGGAATTTTCACAGCTTGGGCTGGGTAAAAGAAGAAAATGGTCTCATCTAACAGAAGACATGGCATGAAGCCACTGGGTCACTTGGCAGTTTCTGATTGTTCTTTTTGTCACTACAGGCTTCTCTAGTCGTTTGGGTTATAATCCTGAGGTTCATGGGGGACCTGCCAGAGCCAGCAATGTTTGCCAAGAATGCCACCTCCAAGAGCAGCTCTGTGATGACACAGATATATGACACAATTGGCAGGAAAAACCATGTCCAGTTCAGGAACGACAGCCCAAATATGGTGAGAGGCACAGGCCGTGTGTTTCATTTGCTTTTCTTGGTTTCTCTGCTCTTCTACCAAGAGTGAGAAAATTAAAGGAAACCTTTCATGCTACTGTACTTGAAATGCCAGAAATGCAAAAGGGCCCCTGTAAGTCCTGGAAGGACACTGAAGCTCCTTCTGTCAGGAGGGGACAAAACAAAAATGTCTGAGCATCTTTCCTTCCTTGATGAATTGTTTTTGCCCTGCATTCAACTAATTTCCTGTAATGGTGATGTGTGTTTTAGAAAGAAAGCAGAAAGGATAACAAGTTTTCCAAGGGGATCTCATCCCTAAAGCTGAGGCAGTCATCCAAGCTGACAGCAAAGGTAAAAGATGGAAATAAATTGCTTCCCTTAAGTCTTTTTTGCCTGGAACCCTGTCTTCACCTGTTTTAGCCATAAAGAGAGAGAAGAAATACCTCTCATTTCTCAGAGAGCTACCTGGTTAAGAGGGGAAGTTTCTAAAGCACTTTGGAGTTCTGCTTGTTTTCTTTCAGGTGACAGACCAGCTGAAGAGTGGAGAGGAGGCTTTCCAAGAGGACAGCTCAATCTCTGAGAGACCTATGTCCAACCTAGAGAAAGTGCACTTCATTATTGGCAATGCAATCCTGCGCCCTGCCATCAGGTAGGAAACTTGGGCCCAAGCACCCCTTACATCAAGGAAATCCAGCACCAGCTGTCCCCAGTGTCAGGGGCATCTTCCAAAGACTGGAAATGCCTCACCTGTATCCTTGGGGATCAATAGCAGTGGGGCAGAGCTCAGGGGTTTGATTCAGGAACACCTGAGGGCGAAACGAACCGTAGCATGAGGGAGATGGAACACTCAGGAGAAACAATGTTAAGCATGAAGTTGATGTTCACTGGGCACAGGAGAGCCATCCATAACCTCCATTTCCCAATAGCCTAAGCCCCCAACCCATGTCCCCACATCAGAGATGATTAAAGGCCTGGATTGCTGAGTACAGCAGCCTCTACAAGTAATCCTTCTTACAAGTGGCATGAGATGGACCTTAGGCCAAGCACAGTGTGAGGATGAGAGAGAAGCTGGTTGGTTCTGCCCTGACCCTATGAATTCTGTCCTCCCTTTTAGCCCATGCCACACTTTTCTGTAACAAAGTCCATAGGCATGGGCCATACCTAGACCTCAGTCATGTGCTGCATTCCTCTCTACTGAGCTGCTTTGTTTCAGTCAAGATGCTCCCAGCAGCAGATCCTCAGCTGGCAGAAATTGCCTTCAGTCAGTGAATCACAACCATCCCAGGTTAAGCATCTGCTCTCTCAGTTTGTGTTTCATCAGCTGCTCTGTCTTGCAGCAAAAACCTCACCCACCTTGTGTCTTCCTACACCAGGCTTGCCAAAAGTATCTTAGAAGAGTCCAGAAAACTTAAGATGATTGTTAAATAGCAGTTTTGTTTGTATGCAGCCTTTTGTGTCTGCTTCCTGCAGGTCTTTGCTGCAGGCAACTTAACATTTTCAGAAGCCCAGGCTGAAGCATTCTTTCCTTGCTCCAAATTTCCTAAAAATATAAAGCTAAGAAGGTTGTCTCCCTTTCCTTATCCCAAACTCCATATATGAGCAGAGAGATGAGAGCCACAAGGCACAAGCAAGTATCACATGTTGGGGGACAGCAGTGCCATCTCGTGGGTGGGTGACCCAGCAATTGCTCAGCCTCCTTGGTGTCACAGAAGGTGTTCCAGCATGGGACTTGCACTCAAGCTGCTCAGGTGACAGGGAGTGGCAAAGGACACCAAGTGTACCCTGAGCATTTCCTGCTGAAGCCAGTGACATTTTCCCTGTGGAGCAGATGGCGTGGAGCTAATGTGGTTCAACCTGGCTCAGAATTATTCCAGCACTCAGTCTAGCAGGGGAAATGTAGCCAAAGTGCAGGCAGTGAATCATTATCTTCTGTTTGGTTACAGAGATGAGATCTACTGCCAGATCTGCAAACAGCTCACTGAAAACAGCAACAGGAGCAGCTACGCTCGAGGCTGGATCCTTCTCTCACTTTGCCTTGGTTGCTTTCCTCCTTCAGACACCTTTGTGAAGGTAAACTTCTGGGTTTTGATTTTTGGATCCAAATAGCCACATCAGCTGCCTGGCTGCCATGGCAGCTGCTGCTTTGATTTTAGCAGAAACTACCTCATCTCCCATGCTTATCTGGGCATTTCACTGAGTGAGTGCTGTACCCACCTTCTCATTATGTGCCATGCAAGGTTCTGTTGTTGACCTCAGCCCTCATTTAGATCTCCAAAGGATCTGGCAAGTTGTATCCTCTCCTTCTTCCTTTCCAACATTTAAAAGCTGTCTGCAGTTATAATCCTAGTGATAAAATAAACTGAGGAGTCCAGTATAAATACCACTCCTCATACTTTATCAGTTCCTACCCTACATCATCTCAAAGCCCTACAAAATCTAGTCAAGATGCGTTTTTTTCATAATTTTCTTAGATACATTCATTTCTCTGTTTAAATGAATGGTAAATCCAGTTCATCACAGGAAAAAAAACAACAAACAAAACCCACAAAACCCAGACAAAGCTACATAACCTGAGGCTCCAGCTTGACACCAGCCATCCTTTGAGGTCTCAGAGGCAAACAGAATCTACAGATATCCCTGAATCTTCAGCCTTGTTTTACTGACACCCTAGGTCAAATGATTAATCTAGTAATAAATTCTGCTAAGTAGCCACTACTTGGAACAGACCAGACACAAGCCATAGACATGGTTTTGACACTGTCACCAGTCATTTAGACATTGACAACAGTCCTGATCCGAAGTCTGTTGCCTGTGAAGAATTCATGCAAGACCTGACTTCCTCTAGTTCTCTTTTTCTAAATTCATGCCCTATCTCAAGCAATGTTCTTAATTATTAAAATAATCAGGGGAGTGACCCATGCTTGCACTAAATACAAGTATGTAAATACAAATCCATGTTTACACCATGTCATACAAAATAAGTCATACAGATCCCAAAAGCTCAGCTTCTCCATCTCTCTCTTTCTAATGTCCAGTTTAATCATGAACTTTAACCCTGATATTGCCAGAGAACTTAGTAAGAATAACCTTAACCAGCAGCCCTAGCCTGCAATTAGCCCTCTTCCTCAGCACTTTGGTTCATACAGAACATCACTTCAGGCTTTTCAGTGGCAAACACCAAACTTTGCTTTAACCCAGTCATAGGAATACAGTCTCCACTGTCTAATGTTTCTGTCTAATATTTCCACTGTCTAATATTCATCATACAGTGAAAGGCAGCAAGCAGGCTGACACAAGCCCTCCTCTTCAGCCTAAAAGATTTGCAGAACAGAGGGAAACTTGATGTCAAAACCTTCCTTTTCCAAAACACTAAGCCCAAGCCTAACCTTTAACTCTTTCTGGTGAACTTCCATAAAATAATTGATCCCCATAACCTAGTCTACCAGCTGCAGAAGGTAGTGGTTATGAGGATTAGGGCTTCCTGAATGTTTCTTCTCCTCTGTGTATTTAGTACCTGTTGAACTTCATCCACCATGGGCCCTCGGGCTACGCACCGTATTGCGCAGAACGCCTGCGACGCACCTACGTCAATGGGGCACGGACTGAGCCTCCCAGCTGGCTGGAACTCCAGGTAATGGTTTCTAGTGATTTCTGCCACTTTATGCTGGATCATCAACCTGTGAGACCAGATCTTCCTCAGTCCCATAATGGACAAGGGGACTGAAAATCCTTGTTCTGGATAGTTTCTTAGATAAAGCCTCTCCTGGCTGTTCAGTTAACCTGAAGGCATGTAAGTTAAAAGCTGCAACACAGGCTTGGCTTGGCTCTTGGCTTGGCTCTTGGCTTGGCTCGGCTCGGCTTGGCTCGGCTTGGCTTGGCAGGGAGGTGCCACTGAGGAGCCACAGGCCAGAGCCACCTCCTGTGGGAAGCTCTTCCCATCATTTGTGGAAAGCACTGAACGAGACTTACACTTCCTCCCTTCATTTTAAAAGGTTGTGTGACAGGGCTCCATCACCCTGTCCCTAATTGTAAATGCCACCCTAGTAATTAGAAGTCAAGTACACCTGCACACACCTAAACACAACTTAAGTGAAGACCTCAGTTCAACTTCTTCCTAAATCTGAAGCCCTCCATTACCTAACACACACCTCCCTGAGCAAGATCTCTGCTGCAGGCCATGGCTCAACTGATGCATGTAAAGCAAAGTACCTGAAGGTCACCAGGCCAAATCATTATTAATTAATAATTAATAATACAAAATTAAACATCTTTCGCAGGGGGTCAGGCCAAATCAGGCTCCTGGAAAGTCTATCAGCCCACACTTTTATGTGATAATCAACTCCCCGGAGCTGTGGGGACAGGGAACTGGATTCCAGTGCTGCTCCAGAGATTTAATTTATATTTAAAATTCACCATGCAATGAAGAAACTGTGGACATTTGAAATTCAATTAAAGATTGTTGGATGAGGTATACAATGTGTGGAGGTCTTAAATTTAAATGTCATCTTAGCCCTTCACAGAAAGGTAAAGTTTGCCCATAATTTGTTTCTTTCATTTGACTTTGTCTTACAGGCAACGAAGCAGAAGAAACCCATTGTGTTTAATGTCACCCTGATGAATGGCCAAAGCATCACTGTCCCAGCAGACTCTGCCTCCATCGCCAAAGAGATCTGTCAGTTCATAGCAGACAAAACCAAACTGAAGGATGTCTTTGGTTTTTCACTATACATTGCTGTGTTTGATAAGGTAAAGTGCAGAAAAATGGAAGGAAAGCTCACCTCTCTTTCTGTAAAGCTGCTGCTGCCCACTCAGCTTCTTGGAGGTACCCCCATCCCAGGGCTGCACTCAGACTAAATCAGTTCCAAATCCCAGATGAATCTCAGGACCTGATAATCCCACTCTGCCTTTGTGCTACATGGAAAAGGAAACCCTGAGTGATTCCCTTTGCCAGGTCATATCACTGACCAGTGTCCCTGCTGCCATCCATGGCTAGTGAAGCTCTGGGAGCCCACCAGCTTGGCACATGTGGGGCCCTGCAGAGCTGCTGGGAAAGGGGTAACTGGCAGGATCTCACACTGGGGATCTCTGCCTAAAGGCTTCTTTCCCACCCCCCCCTACTGCACAGGACTTGCTTGTCCTGTGTTACAGCTGCAGCTCCTGTCCTGTGGCATAGAAAGCCAAAGTCCCTGTGAGGGCTGTTGCTGGCAGCTCCCATGCTGGAAGTTTGTTCTCTCCTCTCCTGGGCTGTTTTTCATAGTAATACTCTAAAACAGGCACGCAGAGCAGGCTGACATCCTGGTGCTCAAAGTTAGGCACCAATTACCAAGAGATTAATTCAGAGATGGCATTTTTTGTTTAGATTACAGCAACACTTGCCATGTGCAGGTGCACTTAAGAGGATATACAGGGCATACACGAAGTACAAGGAGACAAAGAGAACATAGAACATAGGAAGCTCCACTTCAAGATGAGGAGAAACTTCTTGCCTGTGAGGCTGAGGGAGCCCTGGCCCAGGCTGACCAAAGAGGCTGTGGAGTCTCCTTCTCTGGAGACTTTCCAAACCCAGCTGGATGTGTTCCTGTGTGACCTGCCCTGGGTGACCCTGCTGTGGCAGGGGGGTTGGACTCAATGATCTCTAGAGGTCCCTTCCAACCCTTAACACTCTGTGACTCCGATTCTAAGAAAAGACTGCAAACCAGAGCTGCTTGTCTTGACTTGCCTTAACTTCCAATTTATCATTCCCAATACCATCTTTGTGCATTACAAACACACACATTTACCAGAGTACAGCTCGCACACCCACCTGTTCACCTTTTCAGAGGTTTTCTTGCTGTCAGGGAGCTTTGGGTTTGCCTTCCTTCCCTTGGATCCACAGCAGCCATTCCATTCAGTGCAGTGTCCCTTTGTTCTAGGTCTGGTCCCTGGGTGGGGGGCGGGATCACGTCCTGGATGCCATCTCCCAGTGTGAGCAGCTGGCGAAGGAGCGGGGCACGCACGAACGCAACGCACCCTGGAGGCTCTACTTCCGAAAGGAAATCTTCACACCCTGGCACAGCTCCCAGGAGGATCCTGTCAGCACTGATCTCATCTACCACCAAGTCATCCGCGGCATCCGGTTTGGAGAGTACCGCTGTGAGAAGGTGGGTGTTCTTCTTCCCCCTCCTGAGGAGGCAAAACTGGATTAACATTTCCCACATTAAAAAGTAGGGAGGTGTATGAAGCTTCTTGTGGACATGAACAACCCTTCCACCCTTCCCTTCCTAATGGACAGCTCCTGTCCAGGTGATTGTGCTGCTTTAATTAAGACTTTTTTTGGTTTTGAAACTTTCAGTTCATGTGGCAGCTGCAGGAATGCCCAATTTACCATTACCAATTTTGACCATTTCACCATTACCCAATTTACCATTACCCAATTTACCATTACCAATTTAACATTTCCCACATTAAAAAGCAGGGAGGTGTATGAAGCTTCTTGTGGACATGAACAACCCTTCAACCCTTCCCTTCCTAATGGACAGTTCCTGTCCAGGTGATTGTGCTACTGTAATTAAGACTTTTTTTTTGTTTTTGTAACTTTCAGTCATGTGGCAGCTGTAGGAATGCCAAATTTACTTCCTTTTAAAACACCTTTGGTAATAATCTCTTTGACTGTGTGAAGTGCATCTCTCCTTAGGCTGGATGACTGCTGAGAGTTATCCAGACAAGATGGAGAAACCCCATTCCTAAAATGGCTTCAAGGTTGAAATGAGGCCAGCTGGACTCTGTGTAATCTTTCTAGGCCTCTTTTAATTGATTAACTTTTTCAGGAGGAAGATTTGGTGGAGATAGGTGCAAAATATTGTTATATCCAGTTTGGAGATTCTATCCACAATGAGCTTGTGCAGAAGGTACTCCATGACTGTATCCCTGTGAAACAGCTGAAGTCCAAGCCCCTGGAGAAGTGGGTGAGCCTTTTAACCTATGCACATGCTAAGGTAAGAGGTCTTTCTGGCATTGCTGGGTAACCACTGTCACAGACCAGCTTCTGCTTCCCCCACTTCCTTTTATGAACAGACTGTTGAGGGAAGGAGGATAAACATCTCTGTTTGTATATGCCAAGTAGTTACTTAAGACTGGCGAGTGAAGAACCTTCCACTCACTCTACCATACAGGGCTCAAGAGGGAGACAGCATGAAAAAAGTCTATTTAAACCTCTGAACAGAGTATCTGTCTTTTAAGGCTCTCTCTCTCACACCTGACAATGATGAGCATGGGACAGAATGATCTGAATGGGTTACCAGAATTATTTCCACAGCACCTAAAGTGTGTTAGGCTCTGAGCAAATCACTCAGTAGGGAGATTTGGGGGAAGTTTGAGATCCATATACCTGTGGGCAGCCTCAGCTGTGTGTGGTGTGGGCCCCTGTAGGCTGCTTCTGGTCTGACTTTCTCCAGGTACTTTTGACACCGGTGACAGCAGAGGGCTGGTGGGAACCTCTGGGATCAGTCCTACTCATTATTGTTTGCAGATCATGCAAACCAAGTTTTACTGAGAAAATAATGGGTATTTTTTATATTGCAGGCCCCATACACACAGGACCATCTCTCCCGTCAGGCTGTGAAGGAGCAACTGGTAGATTTTGCTCGCTTTCAGTGGCCTTTGCTTTTTTCTCGATTCTTTGAAGTGACTAAGTTTTCAGGTAATGCCTGGAACCTGGGACTGAAGGACAGACAGAAGATAAACAAAGGAGGACTTGTATAGCACTAACAAGGATGGGGTTTTTTTCAGGTCCCAGCTTGCCCAAGAACCACTTTATCGTCGCTGTAAATTGGAAAGGGATCTGCTTCTTGGATGAGTCGGAAAAGCGGCTCCTTGAGCTGACCTTCCCAGAGATAACTGGCATCCACACCAACAGGTGAGTGCCCCAGGAAGACAAGATGTGTAGAAGGCATCTGTGCCCATCTTCAGAAAGAGTCTTCCATGTAGGAGAGAGGTGTAGTTTCTCTACTGTTCCGCCAGGTGCTGTGATCGGAGCCTGGAGAGATGATTTAGCCTAGGGCTGGGAAACAGAAAGGGAAAAGTTCTGAGCAGCCTCTAAAGGAAACACTGAAATGGCTGAATCTTCCCAGATAGTCTAAGAAAAGATGATCCTGCTCAGTCAGAAAGGTACAAGGAAGCACAGACAGGCATCAAGACCAGAATGGGGCTCTGACCAATCTGATCTAGTGGAAGGTGTCCCTACCCATGGCAAGAGGGTTGGAGTCAGATGATCTTAAAGGCCCCTTTTAACCCAAGCTATTCTATGATTCTCTGGCCCATCCACCACATATCATAAAGCTGTTGTCAGTTACACTGAGAGTTTGAGTGTATCCCAGGTATGATGAACCTGAGCAGGATAACTGAGGGAAGGAGGGTAGCCACAGGCTTCCTCAGGGAACACAGCCTTGCATCAGGCTGCTCGTAGATCAAGGTGTTACATACACAAAAAAACACCTCTGTGAGTTCTGTCACAGATGTAATTAGTTGCCCTGTTACTCAAAAAGCAGAGTGTTCTTTTGTCAATGATGAAGCACATTTGTGCAAAACATGGTAGAGTCCAGGGTGTCCTTCACACCTACCAAATTCACACCTACACACAATACACAACCTACCAGTGCTCACTGTAACAGAGTTCTCTGCAAATGGATGTAGGTGCCTTGGCTGTGATTGCAGGTGGGTCTGGAAGTTTTCAGCTGCTCTGATAACAAACTGTTGAATAATACATAGGGCAGTGAAGTCATTTGGCCAGAGCTGCACTCTCATCACACTTCGTGCCGAGGAGTTTGTCCTGACTTCTGTAAACAGCGTTGTCATTGCTGAGCTGGTGGTCATGTTCCTGGAAGGACTGAAGAAGAGATCACAATTTGCTATGGCAATGTATGAGAAAAAATCCCAAGGTAAGTCCTATAACTTTACTACAAAGTAGGGAGGAAATCCCACAGCACTTGTTTGAAAGAGGGCAAAGGGAAGTGGGAGAACTTCAGCAAGAGTCCCTTTGCTTCAGGAGGAAACCTTGGCAGAGGGTCAGCATGGCAATGCAGAGCAGGAAGCAGTGAGATTCAAATGGTCCTTCCTTCTACTTCTCTGCATATTTGATTTAGATACTACAGTATCCAACAACTCAGCCTGCCTGTATTAGAAATTTGGAGCTGGGCTCCCTGGAAATCAATTTTCCAGGCAAGCTTCAAAGAGGTTGTTAGCTGGAACTTTCTGGGGAATATAGTTGGCTGGAAGAGACAAGGTGGGATGGGAATGTAAACATTAACTTCACCTCCTTACAACTGAGTCTTCCCATGCTTTGCTGCCAGCTCTAGATACAATTCAGCATCCATTTGAAGAAGAGTTCTGCCACTGCTCCTAGTGGATCAAAATCTAAATTTAAGTGATTTTGCTGAAGTGTTACTGGATGATTAGTTGTATTTACACAAATCACTCCCTATTGCTAATTGAATTCAGGCCTTCAAAGTACAACTGCCCTGTCTTTCACCTTGCAATCCTTTTGCACTTTCTTGGACTGTCAAGTCTGAGCAGTACTTTGTTACTCTGTTTTCCAGAAGACCCTGCCATCCTCTCCTTCAAGAAGGGAGACTTGCTAATCCTTACCAAAGACAAAAGGCTGGATGAAAGCTCTAGCTGGATCTCTGCCCAGAATGAAAGAACAGGCAAAACAGGGAATGTATTTTTGGAAGATATCTACATTATTCCTTCTCTTACAAAACCCTCTAGTCAAGTGCTGGTAAGAAAAGCTGAGTGCTCCCTTTGAAGAGACTGGAAGATAAATTATAATAACTGTGTTAAATATGATTGAACTCATAACTGGAAGTTAATTAAGCTCTAAAGGTCTATACCTTCCACTGAATCAAAGAATGTCTGAAAACAAAACTAACCTTAGCCCAAACTCTAAGGAGAAGATTGCAATAACACAAAAGCAATGATTTTCAGAATAACAGTCTGTTCACCAGAAGTCAGTGCCAAGAATTGGTTGCAATTGATGGAATTAGATGTGCACTTGTATTTGGGTGGTGATCATAGATCAGGTCTCATGGGAAGCTCTAAGTTGCAGCTGGTTGCTTTAAAAGAATATATTCTTGGAGGGAGTCAACACAAGGTTTCCCATTGACCACGCTGCTAACAATTGTGTCTTCAATTTTGGAGACTCAGTATATTGGATGCTGTGCTGACAGGTAAAAAGCTGAAAAAGTTGTGGAAAACACACCAGTGGCTAGCAGATCCACTTTTAACAAGTGGATAATCACACGTTTTGATGGCCACTGCTGCTGTGGAAATTACTTCCTTTGAGTATCCTACTCTAAAGTCTTTTCTGAGTCTCTGAAAGATGCTGCTTAGAGGACAGATGGTCTTCTGCAGCACGGAGCACTCAGGCTCAGCATGCACCAGCTGTGTGAATGTGCTTAGCAGCACCTGACATCATGTGTGGTGACACACACTGTGTCCCTGTCACACACATGGCTGTATTGTTCCAGAGTTTGCTGATGATGTCTCCAGACCAAAGGAGGACAGCTTCACAGAAATCTTACATGGATGAACCTGAGGAAGAGGATCCCAAAGTGAAGCCTTACACCCTGGAGGAGTTCTCCTATGAACACTTCAGGTGAAGTTCTCTGTCTAGTGTGTGCCTGAGGAAAGGTCTTGCTGATCCTTAAAACCTAGGATGGAATGGCATCTCCCATTTCTGATTTGGTCTCTTCTCTTTGTTCCTGTCATTAAGTGTGACTTTGGATGTGCAGTGATTCTGGTACATGGCCAACTTGTATCTTTTGTCTGCAGAAATACAAAGCAAAGGGTAGAAGAACTCCAGCTGGACTTACTTATTTCCAGCAGGCCTTATTCTTCCTTCTCACTCCTTTTTCCACACTCACCAACTAGCTTAGACCTTGAAAAGCTAGGGAAAAATTAGTCTTCTAAAACATCTCTTCTTTTTGCAAGTCTTCTCCCCATTGGATCTACAAGAACCTACATTTTCCTGTTCTTGTTGACCTCTAGAATCAAAGGATATTTGCACTCATTATCTTGGGACAGATCATGCCTAGAGATAAGTCTTTGTCATCCTGGCCTCCTATGCCCATAGTAATCCTGGTAATTTTGTATTGCCTGCACTTGTCTTCATTCAGGACTCCTGAGAAGGAATCCATCAGCAAAGCTGTTCTCCAGAAATCCCGTGGGCGCAGTCAGCTGTGGGCACACTCCAAGGAGCCCTTGAAGCAACCCTTGCTGAAGGCAGCATGCACAGACCCTGACCTTCGGGACTTGGCTTGTCAGGCCTTCATTGATATCCTTTCATTCTTCTTCTTGAGAGCACTCAGGGGAAGGAAAAGCCAGCAGCCTGCACTGAACTCAGCTCCAGTGAGATAAATCCACATTTGGAATATGGGGGGTGCATTCGTATCAAGCTGGGGAGTAGCCAGCTCTGCACCACGTGGCATTTTTCCAAGGTCTACACAGAAAAGGTTTCTACTCCCTCCCAAAGCTCTGTAACTTCTATTGGTTCACTTGACTGAGAATGTGCCTTTAGGACTGAGTGGTGTTTGCTGCATATGCCTGGAGCAAGCAGCTAATGCAGAACAAATTGCAGCCAAGCAGCCACCACTGTGTAGGGAAAAGGAGTAGGGGACAGGCAGGGATTATGTTACACACCCTCCCACCAGTATTTGCCACTGAGACATCAACAGAATCACTACTGTGTTAATAAGATCCAGATGAGACTTTCCATTAACCTTCCAAAATTGCCTTGCTTTTGCCCTTGACAATGCATTCACCCACCATGAAATTCATGGGGGACTACCCCTCAAAACAGGCACACTCCTCCGTGGAAGTCACTGACCAGATATTTGTAGCAGCTATGAAAGAGGAGGTCCTACGGGATGAGATTTACTGTCAGATCATGAAGCAACTGACAGAGAACAGAAACAGGTACTGACCCAAGTCCAAACACCCTGCCCCTGTGGAGCCAGGGCACCCCTGCCATGGGGTGAGGGCCCAAGGAAGGGTGGCCAAATGTTGGAGTGGCTCCTTCCCTTCCCCCTTTTTTTTCCAGGCAACGTGGTGGGGCTCAGCTTTGCAGAGCACTGACTGGGAGGCAGGGACAGGCCACAGAATGGGACCCCTGTTATTTGTGTCCCTGGGCTTCCAACACCACCCAGTGCTGGGGGCCGTGCAGCTTGGTGGGAGGCAGGCGAGGCAGCTCCCAAGCCCTCTCACTCCCACCCCAGTCTGTGGAGAAAACACTTTTTTCCTTGCAAAAGGAAGCATAAAAAAATACTAATTAATAACAAAATTGTTTGTTTCTATGTGCAGGGTGTCACTGCAAATGTTAGAGAAGGAGCTTCTGTGTGTTTCCTTTCTCACTGTCCCACAGATGTGTATAACTATTAAATGGTGAATTGCCTTGAGTGCAGTAAATCTTACAGTCTATCTAATGCACAGTCTGTAACCATGGTGCCAGCACCATGCCTGATGTACTGGGACCAAAACAGTCCAGTGGGTCATTCGCTGTTTTGAGAGGGGTCACTGATGTGGAAAAACAATGCTTGAAGGGTGGCTATTTCCATATATTTTCATTAGAACAGCCAGAACAACAAATCTTCCATCGTTCCCAGACTGCTGGGCTGTGGACCATGTCATGGTTTGACACAGCACAAACACCACTGACCTACAGACCAGAAATGGGATTAAAATAGTTTATCTTCATCTGCAAAATTAAGAGAAGTAAACAGGGATAAAGAAGCCAGGACCTCTTTATTCAGCAGAGCCTGATGCCCACTCAGAGGCAGACCTGCTGGCTTTCCCAGCCAATTCCATTTTCTATCATTTTCAGAGTATTCTTGGGATGCAGCTGAAGGATGCTCTGCTTTGAAAACAGAATGACTGATCACCTTCTGGCTGGAGGGCCTTTCCTGTTGGGGAGGGTGAGATGCCAGAAGAGCTTTGACTGGCAGATTTCCCAGGTCCTGAGGCTGGAGCAACTGGCTTTCTGCCTGATAGCTGTACAGACTCGGAGTATTTAAGAACTGTCTCACTACACAGTGACACCTATCTGCTCACTCTTCAGAGCAGGAGTATGAGTCAGGGAAAGTCAAGTACAAGCCAAGTGCTGGTTTTCTGCTGGCTAGCATCGAGGGCAGGGCAGTGCCAGCAGCTGATAAAATACACTCCAAATAAATGTAAGCAGAAAACTGACAGTGATCACTCTCACTGAACAGCAGATCCTGCATGAAGGCTGTTGATTTGCAGTTCCTTGCTGAATGGCACAACATCCCATGATGGTAGTGTGTTTCTCTTCCCTGTGTCTGGTGTGTGGCTTAACAAAACCTGTTTGTGGCTGTAGCAGAAGCGTTTCCCTTCTCTTCACAGGTATAGCCTGACCAAGGGCTGGCAGCTCCTTTGGCTCTGCACTGGCCTGTTCCCACCCAGCAAGTCACTGCTGAAACATGCCCAGAAGTTCATAGAGACACGTCAGAAAGAGCCACTGGCCCTGGAGTGCAGTCGGAGGATTCAGACAGTGATGAGGTAAACACTCCAACACAGAGCCAGCCCAAAGCGCGCAAAAATCACGAATCGCGTGGGTTAAAATATTGAGACTCTTCCCTTCCTTTGTCTCTCCACATCCTTTTTATTTAACTGATCATTGGTTTTAGTTGTCTCACAGACTTTGAACTGCTAAGAGAGGTCTGTGTCACAGATTAATTTTTTTCTTCCCCAGTCAGTGATGTTTTCCAAAGTTCAGCATCACATGTGATCGCTTGCCTCCCAGGGCAGAGCGTTTCACACACACTTCAGGGCCTGCAGCTTGAAATGAGGTCCTGAGTTGTCAGTGACAAAGTCCTGACCTGCTTTCCTTTGGTGAGGCAGCATGTCCTTACCCCCTTACATATGCCTGTAGCCGGAAAGGAGTCTCTTGTCCGGAGTCGATGCGTTGATACGGTGATATAGACTCGGATGTGATCTGAATCTATTGCCCACAGTGCGGAACTAGCAAAGATGTTCTGCTGCTAAGGAAGCAACCAGTCACTCTCTCAGCTAGCTCTAGAATGAGCTGCCTCAGTGGGTGTGAGCCTCACTATTTATTGGCCCCATGGTCTTGCACATGCTCCATAGGGGCCCTGCCCTGACTGGGCACAGGTGGAGTTGATAGCGGCTCACACCCACTTCCTGATGATCAGAGGCACCTGGTCGCTCTGTTCCACTACATTTCCCCCCTCTTTTTTTTTTTTTTTTTTTTTTTTTTTTTTTTGGTTTTGTTAAAAGCCATGAATTAGGTATGTTGGTCGTTCCTTGGAGGTCTATTTGTGGCAGGGCGCGTCCACTTACTGGGCACCCAGAGGGGTCCGTGGTCTGTGGATACGCAACTATAACCCCTCCCGGTGAACAGCAGCGGTTTTGGCCCTAGCCACTGGCCTGTTGAAGGATCTTTATAATAGATCTGTACGTCCGGCATGCGATTGATCTTCTGTGAAGAATAGTGCAACAGCATGGGGGGTTGCTCTGAGTCGCGGCTTGGGCTAAGAAAATTTAGTGTGAAAAGTACCTTGCCCAGCCGCATCTGTGGGTCCGTCTCCTTGCTGTCCTTCTGTTTCTGTAGGTATGTCTTCAGGGTGCGATGAGCTCTTTCTACGATCGCTTGGCCTGAAGACGAATGGGGGATTCCCGTGATGTGCTTTACTCCCCAAGTAGCAAAGAATTGTTGGACTTTCCCACCTGTATAGGCGGGTGCGTTGTCGGTTTTTACTACTTGGGGGACCCCCATGACAGCAAAACAGTTTGTTAAATGACGGACCACATGTAGAGCTTTCTCTCCCGTTTGAGCTGTTGCCCAAATCATTCCAGAGAAAGTGTCCACTGTTACATGGACATACTTTAATCGTCCAAATTCTGGGACATGGGTGACGTCCATTTGCCACGTCTCGCCAGCTTGCAATCCACGCGGGTTCACTCCCATACCCAGGGCCGGGCCAAATTGCGCGCACTGGGGGCAGGCTCTAACAATTCCTTTAGCATCCTCCCATGGTATAGAGAACATGCGCTTTAATGCCCTGGCGTTTTGATGAAATAGGGAGTGGCTGTCCCGAGCCTTTGCAAACTGGCTCACCGGGCTCTGAATCCCTAGGCTGACCAGGGAGTCAGCCTTTGCATTTCCCTCACCCAGTCCCAGGGATGTTTTATGACTTCGAATATGAAGGATACAGCAGGGCTCTGTTCGGACTTTTAGTGCTCGTTGTAACATGTAAAAGAGTTCTAGCAGACGCTTGTTCCGTACTGGTTTAATAATAGCATCTTCAATACGGTTTGCCACTCCGACTGCATATTGTGAGTCGGAGACTATGTTGAGGGGAGCCCGTTGCCACTGTGTGAGAGCCCAAATGATGGCCAGTAGTTCCAGCGTTTGTAGATTGTCTTCCGCAGTGCCTGGAATCAGATGATGTTTCCACCGACCTTTGTCTTGCCATACGCAGGTGGCCGTTTTTGATCTTTTTCCGGCATCGGTGAATACCGTAATGCCAGACACTGGGCGCTCTGAAACCGATGGACGTTCGATCCACTGGAACTGGCTGATCGCTTGCAGATGTTTATGTCTTGGGCCTCTGTGGCGGACTTCCCCAGAATAACCGAATAGTGCCAGTTGTAGAGGCTCGGAGCGTTGTAATAGCCAGTCAAAGTCAGCTGTTTTTATGGGGATGCTAATCCATCCCGGCTCCTGACCGTCTACTTCTAAACAACGCTGCCGTCCTTTCCGTATCAGAAGTGCTATTATTTCGGTCTGCTGCCAAACACCCTTCTGTGGAGTGTGTGGTGTGAATAGCCACTCCAAGATGGCTATAGAGTCCGAAGTTGGGGACCTCTGCTTATGTTGACGTTTTTCGGTGGCGTGAGAATATTCCCCATTTTCCTTATTCCAGCAGAAGTCCTGGAGTAGTAGCGCGAATGGGTATGATGGATGGTTGCATACCCAGATCCCAATGGGTTGTGCGGCATCCCGCCGATCCGCGTAGCTGGTTGCCAGTTTATGGACGACCTGCTTTAAAGCCTTAGTGTGGTCATCTGTCCAGTGTACTAACGTACCTGGATGCGTGCCCCGTAACAGTGACAAGAAGGGGTGGATATCTGTATTGGTAAGACCTATTATGGGTCGGACCCATTGGAGTTCACCCACTAATTTTTGAGCATCGTTCAAAGTTTTGATTGAACTTATCACTTCCAATTTTTGAGGTCTTACCATCGCGTGGGTGACTTTCCACCCCAAGTAGCTCCAAGGCGATTTCGTTTGCACTTTTTCTGGAGCCACTATTAATCCTTTGGTCTTTAGTCGGTTGGTCACTGTTTGACTGAAATCTTCGGGGAATGGGGCTTTTTGGCAAAACAGTATGTCGTCCATATAGTGATATATTAATGTATCTGGCATCTCATTGCGGATTGGCGATAATGCCCAGGCCACGTACATCTGGCATATCGTCGGGGAATTTTTCATCCCCTGTGGCAGGACAACCCATTCGTATCTTTCCACGGGTTCACTTTTGTTGATGGACGGAATCGTGAACGCGAAGCGCGCTGTGTCTTTAGGATCCAGGGGAATATTAAAGAAACAATCTTTGAGATCGATAACCAGAAGGTGCCAGTCTCTTGGTAACATCGTGAGTAGGGGCAGCCCGGGTTGGAGGGCTCCCATTGGCCACATCTGGTTATTGACCTTTCGTAGATCTTGTATTAGTCTCCATTTACCTGATTTTTTAGGAACCACGAATATTGGTGTGTTCCATGGGCTTACTGATGGTTGGATGTGCCCCGCATTCAGTTGTTCCTTTACTAAGTTTTTAGCAATTTGTAGCCGCTCTCTCTGTAAAGGCCACTGCTCCACCCAGACAGGGGTGTCTGATTTCCATTTTAGTCTGGGTGTTGGCGGCACTCTTGCAGTGGCCCCTACTGAAAATTCTGGAGGGATCGGGTGGGCTCGGGAATGGAAAGGACGAGTTGACTCATCACTTCTCTCCCGATCAAACCTCCGAGTTGTCCAGGCAAGGCTAGCACATAGGGACGCACGGATATCTTTTGACCTTCAGGAAAGTGGAGTTTAATCGGTTCTAGGGCTTGCTGGGGGGTGGAACCACCACCCACTCCCTGAACGGCGTCGCGGGCTGTGACGAGCTTCCAGTGACGTGGCCATACGTTGAGATTGATAATTGTGACATCGGCTCCTGTATCCAACATCACTGAAAGTGTCTTTGCCTCGTTTTCGGCGACCATTTTTATAATAATAATGGGTCTAGTCTTCATCTGTTGTACTAAGCTTACTATCGTGCCTCCCGAAGACCCAAAACCTCGGTCGCCTCGCGTCGTGTGGGCGTTCTTCCCTATGTTCATTTTTGGAAGGAGGACTAGTTGCGCTACTCGGGTTCCTGCCTTGATTACTAGGGGAGGTGTTAACGTGAAACATGTAATCATTATCTCCCCTGTTGAATCTGCGTCTATGACTCCAGGAAGCACAACAAGTCCTGCCATTCCAGTTGATGAACGCCCTATTAGCAATGCCCCAACCGTGCCATTTTCTTGATGGATTGGTCCGTGAATCCCTGACGGTAGCCAGTAGACCTGGTTTGTTGTCAATGTAATATCTATTGCACAGGGCATATCGAAGCCCAAGCTCCCTCTTGCGGCTGGGGCGGGGAGTTGTTGTAAAGCGCTGGCCCTGCCACTTGTGTCATGGCGCGGGGGCCTTGCGCGCTGCGCCGTCCGTTTTTTTTGTACCAGCATGCCCGGTCGTTGTGATTATCCATCTGGCAGTGGTCACACCAGACGGTGGCTGAACACTGCCTTGCTGAGTGGCCCGATGTCCCGCAGCGATAACAGATGGGGATGGGATTTCTCGGTCGATTTCTTTTCTTAAAATGGTTTCTTCTTCCATCTAGTTTTTGCGCTACTGCCGTAAGAAGCTTTTGAGTGGGCTCTAAGGCGGCAGCAAAAGCATTGGCCATCCCTTGGTGCTGCTGCGTCTGGGTGGCTCTGGCAGCAACCTCCAGCATGTCCGAGACCCCTGCTGTTTTTGGTAATGTAGAAAATAGTGATTTCATTTTCGGGTTGGCGTTTTCAAATGCCAAAAGTTTGAACATTGAGTCCCTTTGCTCGGCCCCTAGTTCAGATTGAGCCGTGACAGACTGCCAGAGTCTGTCAACGAAGTGTTGGTACGGCTCGTTTATCCCTTGTTTCACGGCAGTGAATGAAGGGAGCGGGGTAGGCTCAGGGACTACGTTGAACGCCTGGCGGGCCAAGCGCGCCGTAATATGATGTAGTACGGCCGGGAATTGGAGCTGGACCTGTATGTCTGCGTACTGTCCTGCGCCCGTGAGCATTTCACCGGTTACCCCTACTAACGGGTCGCTGGCTGCTCGTGGGCGGTTCGCCTCTACGTGGGCCAGGCGTTCCCACTCCTTTACCCATACAATCTGTTGGGACGGAGTGAGCAGGTACCTGGCTAGATTCCGGCAGTCATGAGGACAGTTGGTGTCCGCGGTGAATAACCAGTCTAAGATGGCTTGGCCACTTTCTGATCTTAGTCCCCCCTCCCTCAGGGTCTTTTTCGCCTGTTGGAGCATCTTCCAGCTGTGTTGCTCGTAGATGGGCGGCCTGTTGTTATCATACAAGATAGGGTAGGCTACGGTGTTAGGCTCCCAATCTCCTTCGATGATGGCATCACGAATGATGCCGGACCATCTTCCGGGTCGGGATTTGCCGATGCCCTGGTTGGCCTGCCTTGACAACAGTGGTGCTGGTATGCTTTCCTCTTCATCATCGGGGAGGGAGGGTGGGTCTCGGTAGGTGTGAAATGATGACCGTTGTTCTAGATTCAATATTCTCTTCTCTAAGGATTTCATTGCTTGGGTGGATTGTTCTAGTAATGTTTTTATCGTTGATTCTGGCCCAACAGGTATGGCTGATGGAGTGACTGCTGTTTTGTCACACTTATTTTCTGGGCTGGGAGGTAATGGTAGGGAAGGTTTTACATCGCCGCTAGGGTCACATGTTGATGGTTTTACGTTGTCCGGAGCCTTTTCTTCCTTTAATCCGAGGTCGGAAAGGAACTCGGCTATAGTATGATGTACCTTCCCTCTCATGCCCTTGACGGCGAAGCTGTTGTTACTTAGGATAGGGAATGCCTTCTGGGCTCCTTCATCCTCGGGCGGCAGTGGGGGTGCCGAGGGAACCGCGCTGGTTTCTACCTCAGGAGGCGGTGTTTTAATAAAGCTGCCATTTGGTGGCATTGCCGCTATTGCGGTGACGGCAGCCCTTGCCTCATTTTTTATCCCTTCTAGGGCGTTAGTCATCACTTTCCAAGTGGCCTCTACCCCCGCTATATTCTTTTGAACCTCCTGATCGTGGAGTTCATTTAGTAAGTCTCCGACCTCCCTCCAAAGTGCCCGTGCAGTGATCGCAGATGGGGAGTAGGAAGGTCTCTGTGCAGAGGGGGTGCTGGAGGAGAGTCCCATCTTTAGTGATAATTGAGAGATAATGGATCTTCTTACCCAACTGCCGGTTGTCATTTGCCCTGGGTCAGGTCCTGTTTTTTTTTTTTTTTCTTGATCTGACAGAAATTTGGGCTAGACCAAGGTCTATGCCCGCATTCTCCACCAGATGTAGCCGGAAAGGAGTCTCTTGTCCGGAGTCGATGCATTGATACGGTGATATAGACTTGGATGTGATCTGAATCTATTGCCCACAGTGCGGAACTAGCAAAGATGTTCTGCTGCTAAGGAAGCAACCAGTCACTCTCTCAGCTAGCTCTAGAATGAGCTGCCTCAGTGGGTGTGAGCCTCACTATTTATTGGCCCCATGGTCTTGCACATGCTCCATAGGGGCCCTGCCCTGACTGGGCACAGGTGGAGTTGATAGCGGCTCACACCCACTTCCTGATGATCAGAGGCACCTGGTCGCTCTGTTCCACTACATATGCCTGAGGATTAGTCTTGAGTTTGTTGGATCTCAGCAGCACTTAGCTGTTCACGTGCAGCTGAAGTACCAGGTTTTACTCAAGAGAGGTGGCACCAGTGAAGTCACTGACAGGCAGGGTGCTGACGTGGCTGCTGGGTTCCTGCTGGGGAAGCAAAGCAGATCCATGCTGGTCAGAGAGGATCAACACAATCAGCTCCTGTTCTTTGAAGAAACCCACATGAGCAAAGCTCTGAAACTTCCCTGGCTGCTCACACCAGGGCATTTCTCAGTCCTCTGGGCATTGTCCATGTCCTGAGGAGGGCTGAAGATGGGTCTCTGACCCACGGTGCTTCCCAAGCTTCTGAATGACTACCTGGTGTCATGAACTTGGCAGAGATAGTGAAAGGACTACCTGGTTCTCAGGAACTGTAGGGGGAAGGTTTCTGTAGCTTCCAGCAGGCACTGAAATTACCCAGCTTGACATTCACTCTAAGGACAGAATGCTTTGGCATCAAGGTTAACCTCAGCCTCCTCACTTTTGCACCTGCCTGACACAGATCTCTCCAGAGGAAGCTTCCCAGTATCTCCCTCCAGCTTCTCCATTCTACCCCTTTTCTCAGGCTGGACCCAGTGTTTGGCCTGTGGGCCTTCAGGGCCAGGCTCAAGGGGAATGCCAACAGCCTGGCTGTCCCCCTGGCTGGGGGGGGTTGGGCACTGCTGGGGAAATGTCACTGCACATTCAACTTGCCTTCGAAGTGCCTGAAAAATGCCCAGTGAGAAATGCTGTTCATTCTTACTGGCTATGGAGAAGACCACCCACATTATGTGCTATTCATGCTCTGAGCCCTGTTGAGCTGTACAGAACTTCTTCAGAGTGAGGAAGCAGAACAGGCTGTTTGGGAGGAGAATTCTAGCTCCTAAATGGCTCCAGAACTGAAGCTTGGGGGATGGGAAGAACAGCAAAGGCAAATGGTGTTTTCTGAGAGCATTTCTTTCCCTAAGATTAAATCTGCACCTGCTGAATAGAAAATATAATATTTCAGTTGAATGGGACCTGAAATGACATCTAGCCCTGTAAGTAACCTGCTCTCTCTGGAAAGGGGAGAGCATGCAGCTCAAAGGAGTGACCTACAAAACCAGGGGGTTGCAGCCAGCTGAGCCTTTGAGTACACCTTTTCCTCCAAAAACAGCTCCACAGCTTCATCCCCAGCCTCCTGGCCAGCAAGCACCCTGATGGGTCCTCAGCAGATCTTGCCATGGCAATGAATTCCTAGCTGAGACTGCAGGGAGAAATGGCCCAGGAGGCACAGGTTCCAGCCAAGCTGCTGCATTTCCTTCATCTCCTGTGGCATCCCTCTCCTGCAATGATGGAATAGGGCAGGTCCACTCCCCTTCTTCCTGATGCAAGAATTAAATAAAATCTATTTCTCCTTGTGGCCATAATCTTCATTCTTCAGTAACAGTAAGGAAAAATGGTGCTGAATACATAGAAGGGGTAATGGTATTGTCTTGGAAGGTATCTTGCTCATGCAACCTTCTTGTAGAGTAAAACAGAGTTTTAATATATGTGCCACTAAGACACATGGGGGTGAATGTCCATTGGAGCCTGCCCCACCCCACAGTACTAGCACAGCATGTTTTGGATGGAATATGTTGTTTGGATGGAATACTGTTGTTCAGCTCCCCAGAGATTAAACATTCAGCACTGATCTCTCCTGTGGTGCTGGTGTTTTCCAGGAGTGGCTCCAGGAAGTGGGCACCTCACCCTGTGGAGGTTGAGGCCATCTTACAGAACAACACCAAGATCTCACACAAGATTTGCTTCCCCAATGGAACAGATCAGGTGAGAATTTACTTGTTTCCCCAGCCTTGGCCATTGTTCCAGCATTGTTCCATGCTCATGCAGGAACACATTTCAAGACTGGCAGTGTTCTCTCTTCTTCCTCTTCCCTGTGTAACTTGAGTCTTGTTGTCTCACAGACATTTAATGTGGGAACAAACACCAAAGTCCGGACTCTGTGTCAGAACATTGCTTCCAAATTGCAGCTGAGCTCCTGGGAAGGCTTCAGCCTCTTTGTGAAGATTGCAGACAAGGTAACTCTTCTCAACTACAGCAGGGTAGCCAGACTCCCTGCTCCTCTTACTTATTTGCCAGACCACTGAAACAGTCATATATAAAGCCAAGCAACAGAACAGGTCATTACTGCTTCTGTCTTACTGAGAGGATACAACCTAGACTTGAACTTTTAGCACCTGATAATTATTTGGAGTCTCTTGAAGGTGGATAGAAATGCAGAGTTTTATATCATTTATATCACAGGCAGTATTTTATTGCATCTACTAATCCCTCCTTTCTCCCCTTCATTGCTTGGCCTCTTCCAGGTGATCAGTCAGAATGAAGCAGACTACTTCTTTGACTCACTAAGGCAGGTGACAGACTGGAACAGGAGGAACAAACCAGGAAAAGATGGTAAGCAGAATGCCAGCAGGACAAGAACCTGCATGAGATGCTGTCTTGAACTGGAGAAACAGAAAATTCATCCAGTAGGGTTTACTCCATCCTGGGAAGCATGTGGCAGAGCCTTATCATACTGTTTGATGTAGATGGCTACTGCCTGCAGTGACCTGATGCAGCCAAGCACTGGTGTCAGAAACACCAGAACAGGAGGGATATCTCCAGATATTTTAAATTGTTAGCAAAGATTTTTTGACCTGTTGAATCCAAAACACATAACTTAGACATATTGGTTCTCATTATGGTCCAAGGCTCACACGTGCCAGATGACTACCAGCTGACACATGTAAATAAGTTCTTTACACAGTGTCACTCCTGTTTCTTGAGCTGGTAGAAAATTGGTATCTGTGTACAAAAGCACAAGTTGTATTGCCAGAGGAACACAGAATAAAACAGCATATCCCTATTGACAGCAATTCTTTGCTGTCTTAGGTTTTGTACTTTACAGACATTTTGAAACCTACACCACACTCCACTCACATTTCATGTTCAATTACCTTGACCTTTGCTCATTCCAGAACAGATGAGGTTCAGCTTCCTGAAGCTCTACCTCCATGTCTAAGGCTTTCTAACTTCCCTTTTCTCCCAACAGCTGATGCAGCTGCTAGGAGCTCTGAAAAATCACAGCATAAAAGTGTGGGTGCACTAAATCACATTTCTGTAAAGCAGCCCTCAGGGAATGCACCTGCTCCAGTGCAACACGGTTAAGGTGTCCTGTACATTGTCAGGAAGGTGTTGTGAACACCAAGAGGAAATCAACATTCCTACTGTTGCTGTCAGCTTCTTCCTCCCTCTCTGAAGAGCTTGCACCTTAGATCACTGCATGGTCAGTGTCCAGTAACCGACAACTTAATCACTTTCCTAGCAATCTAAAATGGTCTTTGGAACTTTTTCCAGTTTAGGAATTTTGTTTGTTACTCTTAAAACCAGAATTAAATTTTGGAACACTCTTACAGGGCATTTTAAAACTACAGAGCTCTACCTACAGTGCAAGAGAACTCTAACCATGTGTTGTTTCCTTAGGGGCTACTATGTCTGTAACCTATGAGGTGTACTTCATGAGAAAGCTGTGGCTGAATGTAACTCCTGGAAAGGACCTGAAAGCTGATTCCATTTTTCATTACCACCAGGTAGCCAGCTCCCTAAAGCATAAATATAATGGCAGGAAATGTGGTCTGAGAAATACTCCTGAGCAAGGAAGCCTGATGGAATACTACAGCCTCTCTCCTCGAGGGCTGCCTTACAGACCTGCCAGAGGGCACAGCTCTGCCTCAGGACCAGATTTATTTCTAACAGTGTTCACACCTTTGCTACACACTGCTTGTGTTAGGGGCACAGCTCTCTAATCCAATTGTTCCCTGGAGGTGCTCATCTTACTCTGTAATTCTATGGAGAATCATAGAAAGGTTTGGGCTGGAAAGGACCTTTAAAGGTCACCCCGAGAACCTCCAGAGGAAATCAAAAGTTCTTGAGATGCTCACAGACTTAGTGAGACTCACATCCTGAGCTCACAGATTTAGCGTGTGTCTGTCAATGTTTGCTTCAGCCTGTTCTGTCTGGATTCAGAGCTGGTTTCTTGCAGGAGTTGCCAAAGTACCTCAGAGGCTACCACAAGTGTTCCAAGGATGAAGCTGTCCAGCTGGCAGGGCTGATTTACAAAGTGCGCTTCGACGGCGACCGCGCGCAGCTGGCAGCCATCCCCAAAATCCTGAAGGAGCTGGTGCCAGACAATCTGCTCCGAGCAGTCTCCCCAGATGAGTGGAGGAAGGTAAGAACACCAGCTGGCATTGATCATATGACTTCAACAAAGGTTTCTGAGAAGACAGACATCAAACCATGCTAGTTTTGATCTGCCAATCTTTGAAAGCACTTGAGAGGGATGCTACCGGCTCCCTCTGCTGTTTTGCCTCTTCCAGTGCAAACTTCACATCCTCTGCAAAATACCTGCAGGCCTGGATGACTGATTTGAGGTGTACATCTTTCTTGGAGAAATTAACCTATTTTCAGTGCCCAGAAGAATTAGAGATAGGTAAGACAGTGATGGGACTAAGTATTTGAGGATCACATAGAGAAATAGAAAATTAAGACGCCCTAAATATTTCATAGTTTGGCCAGAAAATCAGTCACCCTGTACGGTGTGCATGCTACTCACAGCAAAAGGCTTTCCTATCCACCAAAAAACAAGATCCTTTTCACTTAGTCCACTGAGGATACAGGACACTATTTCAAATACCAAGAGAAAATTCACCCTGTGCGTTTCAGCAGAAAAATGTGATAAATGTCTGTGGGTGTTGAACACTGGCTTTCTGAGTGTTGTTTCATCCCATGTTGCCCCTCTGCCCTGAAGTCCATTCCCTTGTGCTCCTCTCTACCTAACTAATTATTAAGGAACATTGAGGGGTTCTGGGTCCACCTGGCCCCATGGCATGGTAAGCCAGTTTCATTTTCACCATCTTATGTTCCTGTGGGCAAAAGGCTGATCTTGGTGATGGTCTGATGCTATCTTTAGTGCTAGTTCTGGACACTGCAAACCCACCTGTCTCCACCTGACCAGGCTTTGTATCCTTTTTTTCAAAACAGAGCATTATTGCAGCATATAGTAAACATGAAGAAAAAACGGTGGATGAGGCTAAGATTGCCTTCTTGAAGATGATACACCGGTGGCCAACGTTTGGATCAGCCTTCTTTGAGGTGAAGGTAGGTTTAAAGGTCTCTAGGAATGGCTCTGGTTGTGGACCCACCCTGGGGGATATAGCCTGACACTAATTCTGTATCTGTCTGAGAATACATTATAAATTATATAATCCCATCATCTACTGAGGAAAACTCAGCTCCCTGAAAGTGAGGTGGGTTCTTGACCTGTTCTGAACTATGCCTGTTATTTACTGGCTATATTGTTGTTCCAGTTTGATAACTAATATGACAATATGGTTGCAGTCAGACACTTAATTGTCCTGTCATTCTCTACAACAAAATCCTGCCAAATTTTGTCTCTGTGGACTCTTCCCTCAGGACTGCAGTGTACTAAACCTCTTGTTCTGCAGTGCTTACCTGCAGGAATCATTTCCCTGTTGCTACCTTGAATTTCTCCTTCCTAGGCCCTTAACTGGTTTGCAGCCAACCATTAAACCTATTATCAGATAGCCTAGGAAGTAACAGGTTTTTAACTGCTTTTATGTAGCTGTTTTATGACACTGTTAAAGGTCACTGTGCACCTGATACAGCCGATTTCTTAACTTTCTGCTCATATTGCTCTATTGTTTATAGCAAACCTCGGAGCCAAATTTCCCAGAGATTGTGCTGATTGCCATCAACAAGCAAGGAGTCTCACTGATAAATCATAAGACAAAGGTAACAGTTGCTTCTCAAGAGTCTAGCTGAGGAAGACTAAACAGACTGTGCTAATTTAGGGACAGTAACAGGCCATTTTCTGAACAGTAAAGAGAGGACAGAGTGCCTCTGTTCATTTTCTGTGTGAGATCAAAGAAAATGGTATTGCCTCAAATCACTTCTTTGTACTTCTTTCCAGTACCTTGTACTGGAAACAAGGTACAGCATCTCTGAAAAAAAAAAAAGTGGTAATTATGATGCACCCAGGCAAAGTGGCAAGGTCAGGCAAATAGATGGACAGTGCACTGGGGAAATTTGCCTCAGGAAAATGCTTTGCAGGAAACTCAAGCTGTCTAAGCTATCAGATGAGTGCCAGTGTTTCCCAGCTCTCTAACCCAAACAGTCTGGCCTTACCAAGGTCCCAGGCAAAACTGGTATTGAATATCACTATTTGCTTTTAATAAGAAAACAACTATCCAGGAGTTTCAGATTGTTGTCAATATAATGGCATCATACTAAGTCAAAGATCAATATATAATGAAAGGAAGTCTCATTACAGTGATTAATGAGTGACTCACTCATATGGTGAATATACAACACACTACTAGCCTGGATGCAACACCTGATTTATATACACAGGGGATCAAGATAAGTGGGAAAGAAAACAAACCCTCTGGTTCTACAGGCTTTCTTACAGAGCAACCCATCCTCATTTGAGAAATGTTCTAAAGTTCAGGGTTTTTCCCCCCTTACAGGATATTTTGACAGTCTATCCCTTCAATAAAATCTCTAATTGGAGCAGTGGGAGCACCTACTTTCACATGACAATAGGGAACCTGGTACGAGGGAACCGGATCTTATGTGAGACATCTCTGGTAAGTTTGTCACAAGAAATCCCAAAGTTTTGTTATATGTCCAGAGTTGCTACAAAAATAAAGTGCCCAAACAGATGTGAAAATCAATGCAGATACCAAAAGCCTTCACTGCCAAGTCAATAATATTGCTGTTTAGAACTAGCTCAGTGCTCTACAATGTTGTTTGATGCAAAGATGTTTGTCACAGGAACAGGGAAAAATAGTAATTTCCCAAATTCTTCCCAGACAACAAAATTCTGTCTGAGACATTAAGACTGCACTTAGCCACAAAAATACATAAGAGGCTTTTTGGTTTGTATGGTTTAGTCCATTAGTGTAATCCTTGTAAGATTTAACACTTGGCAGTGAATGGCACCACCTTTTTAACAACTGGTTTCAGATTGTCCATGGGCTAAGACAAGCATCACTGTATAGATAACTTAATCTCAAATTTGTAAGGCAATATAAAAACAAAGGACTAACTTCTCTCACAGAAAAGCTTGGATTGCAAAGTACAAGATGTCAGTCCATAGAATGACTGGCAAGGAAAAAACAGAGCTATGTTTTGCAAACTTTTGTAAATCTGTGAGGGAAGGAACTGGGGGAAGAATAGATAAATAATTATCAAAACAGTGATAGCTGAAGATAAGATGTCCACAAAAGAAAGAGAAAACAGGGAGGAAATCATAGCTGGTTTTGCCTCTTGAGTTCTTCGAGGGACTAAAGACTTTTTTTTCTTTTCTGACAGGGTTACAAAATGGATGACCTGTTAACATCCTATGTCCACCTGCTAATGAATGCTGTAAACAAGCAAAAGAACCTCCCAGCCTGAGAGTGCAAATAGAACCCATGACCTGTACCTGTGCCAAACTACCTGCAATTTCATCTCCTGGAAGAAATGCTGTGTAAAAATACTAATTTGGATGATCAGTCTTTTGATCATACACTGGATGAACTGTGTTGCTGAAACATAACAAGAGAAGCTCCAATGAGCGTGTGCTTTCAAATACCTGTAACACTTGTCTGTCCTAGATGTAGTGTAAGAATTCCATTCAGACTTTTTACTTAGATGAAGTTTAGCTGGATTTTAAAGTTATATGGGGCAGGAGGTGGGGAAACCATAATACAAGAGCCTCTTCTGATACTCAAAATCTCCTCCATTCCTAAGAGAGACACACACCAACTGTTTTCTTCCTTTTGGAAAGAAAATGTCCTCTTGTTGCATAGATACTTACTAAATGCATAAACTCCTCAAGTCTTTGCAAATGAAGGTAATGTTTTCGGTTTTTTCCTACTGGAAATTCCAAGAGTGGAGGAATGCCCTTTAGTTGTAGGCTAACTGGGCACTTTGGAAGGAAAGATGGAGGTTTTCATCCTTTTATCACTAGGTTATGTACTGCAGGTTACAGTAGGCTATGGCAAACAGTTCCTGTCAGAATGCAATTGTTATTCCTGGGTGCTGCTAAATTAGCAGGCTCTGCACTGGTTTGCCATTGCCATGGTTAAATTGTTTTCTTCATACCATATTTTATAATGCACTTGGAAACTAACCACTTCTTTCTACTATGTAGTTTCTAGTACGCACAAACTGAAATAAGACTGGATTTTGAGTGCATTACTTTTACTCAGTTGCTCCTATTTCAAGTTATAGATGTGCTTATTCAGTGCAAATCAGGATCAAAGAGATCAGTCGAACAGACATCTGTTGAAAAGAGACTTTTCTTCTCTATAAAAATGTTCTCAGCTTGGAGTTAGGCAGACATTCACTAATGAGACAAGAATAGTTGCTTTAATTTCTCCTGATCTTTTCTATTTTCTGTTTAGCAGGCACTTAGACTGGTAGAATTTGATTCAGCATTTGTTCATCTCTCAGACCTTTGTAAACACAAAGCTTTGGTCCTACAAGAACCAAAGTGTGAGCAGAGTGTAAAGCATGTGTGCACTGTGGTTATAGGAAACCTAGATGCTTACCCCATCAGAGAACAAGTTCTCCCTCCTCCTCACTGGTCAGCCCTCCCTTGCTCACGCTGAAACCTGCACATGTCTTAAAGCATTTATACCAAGTTCCTTGAGACAAAATCTGGCAGTGCTGGAGAAGCAGCACTGCTAGATCTCTGAAATTTGCCAATGTATGCACAATGGTTCTCTTGTTCCCTCTGATACGTGAGTGTGAAATTCAAACCCTGATGGGGAGTTTTGTACATGGGTGGCAGGGAAGAGCCCCACTCTCCCTGTGCATTGAAATGAGTGCCACACCTGTCAGAATAGTTGATCCTTTTGCTAGCAGTTAGATATTCCTGCTGAAATGTCCATTGCTGGCAATGGAAACTTGAGACTAATAGAATTATTTTCTCTGGTCTAACAGGCTGTGAGAGGCATTCAATACTGTACCTGTACAAAAAGAAATTTTGCAGCCAAGCTATACTGTTTCCTGTTTTTTCAATAAACACTGCAGAAATTCAACCACAATGTCTTTTTTTAAGAGAATCGAATGTTTGCTCCAGATCCAAATACAGATCTTACTCCAGAAACCTCGAATACACGACCCCTCGGTGCATATCCCATGCTGTTCCTCAATTGGACTCCAAAACTCCACACAAACAGGCTGGGCCAAAAAATGCAAAGAGTAACCACTGAAAACTTTTACTGGCCCTAACCCTCTCATGGAACCCTACCCACAGCACCACCAAGAATCGGCTTACGAGTTTGCTTTATTACCAAAAACCTCAAATATATCACTGCTCAGTGGCTACACTCTCGCTGTTGCTCAAGATGGCGCCAAAACCATACGAACGGGCCTGGCAAAAAAATGCAAAGATTGAACACTGAAAACTTTTGCTGGCCCTAACCCTCTCATGGAACCCTACCCACAGCACCACCAATAACCAGGCTACGGGTTTGCTTTAGTACCAAAAACCTCAAATATACCAGCCCTTGGCAGCCACTCTCCCACTGTTTCTCAAGATGGCGCCAAATCACCACACAAACGGGCCTGGCAAAAAAATCTAAAGAGTGACCACTGAAAACTTTTGATGGCCCTAACATTCACACGGAACCCTACTCACAGCATAACCAACCATCGGGCAACGGGTTTGCTTTAGTACCAAAAACCTCAAATATATCACTGCTCAGTGGCTACACTCTGGCTGTTGCTCAAGATGGCGCCAAACACCATGCGAACGGGCCTGGCAGAAAAAAGCAAAGATTGAACACTGAAAACTTCTGCTGGCCCTAAACCTTAACAGGAAGCCAACTCACAGCACCACCAACAATCAGGCTATGGGTTTGCTTTACTATCAAAACCCTCAAATATACGACAAAAGCTTCACGACTTGGTCACACTTATGCTCAGAATGAATGATTAATTTACATACACAATTTACTCTTACAACAACAGAGTACAGAATAAAACTGTTGTGTTAAAGGAGTAATTTGGCAGAAAATAAAACTCCTTGTCTTCCAGCTGACCCTCAGATACTAGAGGGGGTGGTGGGGCTTAGATTCTGAGAGATACCTCATTTGGTGTTAATAATCTGGTTGCATTCAATACAGACACTGAACTCTCCCCAATTCCACTGCTAATGCTGCACTGTCCATCCAGTCCTGCTGAACACCAACTATCCCAGCCACACGCAGAGTTTGGCTGTGTTCACGGAGAACTCTCATGGCCAGATTAATGAATAGTGGAATTTACTGAAGCAGCAGTGTACAAGCTCCTTAGTTTGCCAGTGATAAATTCACTGTCTGCAAAGAATATGCAATTCCCTAGGTTATGAGTAATGCAGCCTGGATACAGAGGTGTAAAGAAAGTGACTACAGAGAGTCAGACTGTTCCAGACACTTGGTACAGTCAAGTGTTGGGATCTTATCCAAAGGCATCCCAATGGGGGGAAGAGAGGCTCAGCCCATTGACCATTCCCAGAGGTCAGAGACCATCCCTGCAGTGGTATTCTCCCTGACATCCATTGTCAGAATCACAGCAGATCCCTCAATCCAGAGGTTGATCTTTAATATTTCCAGTAACACAAAATGTTTTATTATGCATTAACCTGGTAAAATTTAATAGCCTACAAGAGGTTTTGGCTAATCGGCATCAGTTTATAAATGCTCAATTGGAATCAAAATATTTGAGATTAAGGGAACAAGTAAAAACATGATCAGTAGGAACACGAACTGATGGGCACTGTTAGAGTATGTGAATCATCTGAGCACTCACTAATTTGGCTCCTCTTGTTCAAAACCAGTATCTGGCAATAATAACATGATCCCAAAGAAAAGCTATGGGGATAATAATAATAACTATGGGGAAGTTATTTAGTGCCTCATAAAAGCTGTATGGTTTATCCATGTTGTCACTGCCTATGCCAGCAAAGGGGTGACTGATTACCATGTATTCATTATCAGGTATCCACTCTGAATTAACCAGATTAGGCTACCTGGCACTTCTTTACTATTTACAGCACAACCGTCTGTAACATTTGGTTTAAGTCAACAAAAAGGAGCCTTTAAACTGAATCTAGTAAGAGTTACAATGTATTAAAGCAGCAGGTACTAAATGTTTATTATTCATCAGTATTATAATTTATTGCTTAAACATCTGGAATCCATAACCACAGCCTGACAGAATGATATTATTAGCTAGGAGAACAAAATAAAAATATAAACAAATTTGTTAGACAGCTGCAAAGCCCAGCTCCAATGGGCATCAAATTTTCCCTTAGACTGCTGGCTGGATATTGATTAAAAAATTTTGGTAACCCAGTTCTGCAGCCCTCCACGTATAAGCAGCACAAGATCCCTGCTTGAGATACTGCATGTTCTCCATCACTAAGGACAAATCTTCTGGGTAGCAGAGCAAGGGAGATGGCAAGAGTAGGTCAGAGACATGAAAGCACTCAGAGTGAAAAGCAAACAAACACCAAGTTTTAAGAGGAGCATCACTAAAGAGAGAAATCAGTAAAATCACACAGTGTAAAGAATGTCTAAGACCTCAGAAGAAGTACCACATATCAAACTACCTGAATTTACTAAGTATGGTCTGAATAATATTAATAGAGACTGCTAATTTTATTCACCGTAGGCTTACATTTAATGCAAAATATGACCATGTTTCGTTTCTTTTCCAAGCCACTTACTTTCCAGATAAAGTGTGCAGGGCTTTGCTAGTGAAGACTTCCTACCCTGCTACTTGTCACTGCTTTAACAGACACACAGCAGTGGTCTATTGAATACTGTTCAATTCATGAATATTTCATTGCCTAGCCCTTTTAACTTGAAGTGTATGAAATAATAACTATAGTAAAGCTCAAACCGCTATTCCAGTAAGCATATTTTCATTTATGTATAAACATCTTAGTTTACCCCAGCAGCAGAGGATCTAAACTGATGTGTCCAGATCAGTCATGAACACCTCCAGCCACAGAAAGACCACATTTTTCTCTGTATGTATATTTATTTACATCCTTACTGTCAGTGCCATGGAAATATTACACCACAAAGCATTATGTAAATTATATACATAAATATATTTTTAAAAATTGCAATGCATGGGCCTCTCCTACACTTTGCCTACTTTTACAAAATGCATAGAAATATGCAATATATGCATTTTATTACATTTATGTTACTGCAATATACATATTTACTTATGCAAGAATCTCCATCCCTCTTTCTGCTGTTTGGCAAAGAGGCTGTTTGGCATTAAGTGGAACCCCACATGAATCCTCAACAAGGAAAACAGGAACCTGTATTACCCAAAGGTGGAAAACCTTCAGCATTAGTGTTAAAGCAGACTTGCTCTGCTCCTCATCGTTCTGGAGACAGTGGAAAGAAAGATTTATTTAACAGTTAAAATAACTCTGTGTGAGTGCCTGAGCCAGAGAAACAAAGCACAACCCTCTGACAAGAGTTCAGCACCCCCTCCTCTGCTACGGTGCTGCCAGGATCAGTTTTTCCACTCAGGAATAGCAGGAGGCGATACTACAAAATGACCAAAAATTACAGGAATGGGAACATCTTGGACTCAAGCACAAGGAAACTGAACAGCTATCACTGTGACCAAGGTGCCAGCAGGAGAATGAAAAGCCTCTGGAGGCTCTCCCCAAATTACCAATTTCCTTGCTTCTTTCAACCCTCCTTCAGCAGCCTTTCTGCTCCTTTCACTACTTCTTGCAATTAAAGAAGCCTTCTTCCCACGTGCTTCCTTGCTGTCCTGCCTCCTTTTCCTGGAGGATTCTACCACTGAGGAATGGGAAGAACCACACTAAAGGTGGCGAGGAAAGACCACGTGCAAATGAGAGCACCTTGCCTGCACAGACTTCACGTGAGTCAGGGCTTCTTTCGGGCTTTACAAAAAAGCAGAGAAGCAAAAAAAGAGTTCGTTTTGAACAGAAGCACTGCCGCAGCACAGGACTCCATCCCTCAGCACAAGCTACCTCCATACCCAGGCTGCTGCACCCTCTTTAAAGTTCTGGAAGGACCAGAGGCCACCAGCCCACGGTGCTCCAAGCTACTAGGACACGAAAGTTCACAATTCTCAGCAAAGAGGAGTGCCCAGACCCACGGCACAGCCCGCACTACTTAAGGTGGACAAATTCTGTGGTGATGTTGGAAAATCGCTGCCAGCGGGAAACACCCCTACCACCAAACTACAGACGCGGGCTAAGCTCACCCCCAGAACCCTTTCTGAGGGGCACCTGAGCCCCTCACAGAGAAGACGGGTGCACAAACACCAGAGATCCACACAACGCATTCCCAAAAAGTGACGGGAACGCCAGGCCGCTCCCTGGCACCACAACCCTCGAAGGAGGCGGCTCCTCAACCCACAAAGGCGGCGGTTCCTCCTCCTCCCTCCCTCCCTCTGAGGGAGCAGATGGCAGCCGGTGTGCTCGGCCCTGCCTCCCCACACCCTGGCACTCACCAGCCCCGTGGGCACCGTGGGTCTCCGGGGTGGGAGTGGGCTTACCAGGAGGTACCGCCGAGGGAGACATCAGCCTGTGGCGCCGCTGCCATTTTGTGCTCTAGGAGGGAGCGGCGGGGGGGGAGCAGCGCTGCCGGGTGAGGGAGGGGGGAGGGCGGTGGGTGTTCTGAGGTAAATAAAAGCAAGAAATGAATAAAAGTCTGGTACCTTTAAAGCACGGATCCTTCTTCAGCAGCAGTAATGGCTCCGGGACGTGGATGGGAGGTTGACTCCAGAAATTGGGACAAAAAACTCCCAAGACGGAGGAACGGAGTGTGAACGGTGCTTCTGCAAGGGGCTCAAGGCGCTCGGCAATAGGAACCGAGACAGGGCAGTGTTCCTTCTAGTGGCAGCTTTATAAAAATCTTACCTACTTGAGTCTCCGGTAACTTGAAGGGGATTCCTAACACAGGAGGGTAAGAAAAGAACGAGCAAAGCAGCACAGGTGGGGTGGTTCACATGCTGCTGGCATGTGTAGGGTGGAAACTGAAGTGTAATGGTGCCTGTTCCACTACAGGTCACATAAACATCAAGATATTCTCATCAAAGTTACTGTAAAGTGCTTGAATCAGAATTTTCTTACCCCTGAGCAGTAACTTTCGGTCAAAACCAGGTGAACAGCTCGTTTCATTCCTGTAACTAGAGAGCATTTTCACAAATCACACTTTGGGTCAAAGAGCTTCTGACTATGAAACAAACTAACAAACAAACAAGTTAATTCTGAAATATTTGGTATAACAAGTGCCATTTATGGGCTGCAAATCTGATTGTTGTGGGGACTGAAAAATAAAACTAAGACAACCGTACAGTATTAAAGGTAAATATTTTTTAAAATATGGTAGGGATTAGGAAATTTAAGGACTTTTTGTAATGTTGGCTCAAGTGTAACAACAGGAATAAATGGACTGCAGTGTCTGAGTATATTTCTGTGTTAGGAGTCTAGTTTTTTAGTAGAAAACAAATATTCTCCATAAACTTTACTGGCAGCTTTATCTGTGTAATCCAGGAAGGCAAGACACACCACACTGTAACAGCATCCAAAGGGCAATGCAAGGACAACACACACAACATGCTCAGTTTCAGGGTTTATTTCATCTGCTAACATTCATTCTTGATCTAGACAAAAGCTATTAGATTTTTTAAATCCAATTTTTCTTGTGGAATAGGAGAAAAAAACCTTTTTACACTCCTTGTTTCTTTAGCAAGATGCTATAAATAAATATATAAAACTTTAAAGTGTTTCTTGGCTCAGGTTAAACAGTTGTCTTATTTTTTGTTGGTTTTAAGTTCCTGAAGTGGAAAGAAAAGTGCAAACCATAAACATTCAGCCCAATGGAATGACACCAGCCACAATCACTTTCAGAGAAGCTAAATCTGTTTGATTTATAATATGGAAGGTGGAAGGTGGGTGGGGGACAGCTGTATTTTACCCTCGGTCACACAACTCCTAAAAGAGAAGAACTGAGTTCCTTGGGAGGTAAAGAACACAAGAAAGGGGGGAGAAAAAAAAAAGAAAAAAGAGACAGAGTAAGCATAGCCTGACAAAAATGACAGTGAAAAATAAAGTCAGATACTGGTAGGGGTGGTGAGAAATCCTGTGGCTGTTGCATGTTTGCCTGGCAGACCCCATGCAAACGCAGGGAAACTTCACATTGAGAGAGGGGGGATTTTTGTCTTTTCCTCATGAAAAATAAAAGATGAAAAGGGGCAACAGAAATAAGTTAAAGTATATTCCAATATGTACAAAACAAATCATGCTCAGTAAACCATTTGGTTAAAAATTACTCATTATAGGTACAACTCACTCCAGTCTGTGGAATTGACACCTGTGGGAAAAGAGGGAGAGAAGTGTGGGGTGTGGAGGAACAAGACAGCCTCATTTCCAAATCTTGCTTCTTTTCAGCTTGCATGGCTAAAAATCACAGCAAAAACCACCTGCAGCTGGGATAGCACAGGCTTTAATACCCATGCACTTATCAGGACTGCAATCTCCTTGGCAAAACTCCTGTGGATAGAGGCAAAGCAAACAGCTGACACTGTGCATGCTGCTTTACCTGAGTTGCTGCCTGTGCTTTAAAACCTTGGCTCTGCTGCATTCACCTCTGCCATTGGCACATGATCTGCTCATATTAGATAAAACAACAACAAAATGACAACACAGCCAGCCCTGTGGTTCGAATCCAGTAGGTAGAATGACTTGCATTGCAAGCTACAGCCCTGGAAATACAACATGCAGGATAGTCTGTGCTGCCAGCTTCCGTGGGGCTACAGATTTTTGTAAAATTGGAAAAAATTCTACAGGACAGGAGAGGGTGTGGGGGGTATCTTATAAACTCTAAACATCAGTTTCTGCTAGAGAAGCTTGCAGCCTCAGGATATAAACCTGGGTCAGGCCCTGTTCTGTAATGTCAGATGTGGCCTTCTGTAGCTGTGCAGGGGTCACAGGGAAGTGATTTGATGGGCTCAGAATGAAAACTTCCTAACTGACTGTGGGGGTCCTTCTCTCTTTTGTCATACATCAGCAACTGCACCAACCTTTCTGCTCCTACAGGACAGCCCTGGCAGAGATGATTCAAAAGCTTGCTGTTGGGACCTTCCTGAGGCTGCTTCCATTGCTGCTCTAGTTTTGTAAGGGACTATGGTGTGCAAAGTCCTCTCCATTTATTCCAAAATGCTGAGCACAAAGGGAGAAATTCAGGCAAGCCAGAAATTGACTGTTCCTTTGTTGAGCATTTTTTGTTGATGGCTTGGAGCCCCAGGACTGGGAAATACCCACTTCATCTGCAGGGGTCATGTGCAGGGGTCAGCAGAGGGTAAAATGGTAGATCATAGAATCATAGAATTGGCTGGGTTGGAAGGGACCTCAGAGATCATCAAGTCCAACCCTTGATCCACTCCCCCCGGGGTTCCCAGCCCATGGCACTCAGTGCCACATCCAGGCTCTTTTGAAATATCTCCAGACACGGAGAATCCACTCCTTCCCTGGGCAGCCCATTCCAATGGCTGATCACCCTCTCCAGAAAGAAACTCTTTCTAATCTCCAACCTAAACCTCCCCTGGCACAACTTGAGACCATGCCCTCTTGTCTTGCTGAGAGTTGCCTGGGAAAAGAGACCGACCCCCCCCTGGCTCCAACCTCCTTTCAGGGAGTGAGGATGTAGAGAGATGGTACAAGCCATCATCTTTGCCCTGATACCAGGAACTGCCTGACCAAAATGCTCACTCACACCAATATTGCTAACTGTATACACCTTTAGAAATACCCTAAATAAGCCCCAGCATTTTCACAAGGTTTTTTTCACAAGGTGACCTTGGAACACTAGCTGAACCACTGTGGGATGGACAAGCATCTGACTGGGTAAAATCTGAATTCAAGGGGAACTCTCTCAGCAGCTTCCAGTAAGAGACACAAGAACTGCAGTCTTACACCAGCCCTCACTATATGCAGCACTCACCTATCCTGACCAGGACTGTGATGCACTGACAGGGCCCATGGAGAAACACTTCTTGTAATGAAGAAGGTCTCAGTGTGTCTGGAAGTCACAGGAAAAACAATTTGTGAGAAGGAGGCAGATATTGAACAAGTTTGTACTATCTGATTAGGTGCCTTAAGGCCTTTTTTTGCCACCCACTTGAAAACTACGCATACGTTTTTTCATGTTGTTGTAGCATCAAATAGTCCTTAAAATAAACTGTACCACTTCAAACTGTAGTACATAGAAATCACAAAAACACTACATTCACATTATGTTTAAAAGGTTCCCTTAAACCCACTAAAGCATAGTGCCAAGTACTGTCCTGTAACCCATGCTCTGGCACACAGCACTTACAATAAATTAAAGCCTGGCTTACAGTCATAAACAGACCAGCAGGGCAGCCAGGGTGAACAATGGCTTTTGGGTCATTCTCTTCATTTCCAATATTCAGAATCTGTTTCAAAGTGACCTATCCTTCTCATCCCATGGAGTACCTCTTTACGGTGTGTAAATCTGTTATTCTCAATGCTGGAGAAACCAAGGAATTTGCTGGGTGCAGGATTTGAATCTAGGAATTTCTTCCCCAGTGCTCAGCTGAGGTCAGGGCTCCTGTTGTGGCCTGAAGTGAAACTGTTAAGACAGTTTTCAAGATAGTTTACTTTCACTTGCTTGTTACTGTAATTTATTACAAAAAGAATGTTGGAAACAAGGCCTCCTACTGACATGCTTCTAGGATCAGAGGCTGCCTCCAGTTTAGAGAATCCTGCAGACAGATCCATCCAGCTGGATTTTTCTAGCTGCTTGCTCAGAGCCTGTAACACATGAACAACTCAGGCAAACCAGGGCGAATAATGTTATTGGTCCTAATTATACACAGTCCTATTTACTGTCACCTTTTGGTAGAAGGAAGCAGAATTAGGCTCTCAGAAGTCAGTGCTGGCATTTGCAGACTTGCCTGGGCATTCACTGCCAGAACTCAGCTTCTGGGCACCTGAAATATGGATCAGCTGCAGTCACCATTGGTGTATTATGGAGCTAAGATGCACAGAGAAAAGCCTTTGGGTAAAGGTGGAAACTGTGCATATTAAACAGTTGCTCTTAATATCTTGTCTATTGTTTTTTTGTAGTTAAACAGTCAGTAAAATTGCATTTTAAAAATAGAAGTGTTTTCTTTAGTTGGAGCAACACATAAAAGGGGTGGGACCAAGCAGATGTAGCTCCTCCCAATCTTGGAATACAGAGATGAGCCAAGTAGATTTGTAATGCAATCTGCCCTGAAGCCAACAACCTAAAACTGCTTCATTCTGCTTCCTACTTTTCAGAGAGGAGGAAATACTTATGGTCAGGCTACACATCTCTGGGATCAGGGGCCGTTTTGTGGCAGAAGGACTGACAGAACCTGAAACACAGCAACACCACTAGGAAGTATTTGTGCCAGCTGAATGCAAGTTTCACTGTGCTTGTGGATGGCTGGATGGGTTCATGCCTGTGCATTTGGCAGCACCAGGATGTGAACCTCATTGAAATCCATCTGAAATCAACAGGAAAGACATCGCTTCACTTTGGTATATTTGGGATCAGGGCTGTAGCAGGGCTGTATTTAAGACCAAAGTACTGTTTGTATCTTCTGTTCTTAAGTTTTTACTCATCTTTACTCTTCTGAAGAATGCTATCTCCAAAAGCAAGGTGTATCACGTAGGGTGTAGAAGAAATGTGGCAGCTCCTTTGCTTTAGGCAGCCTCTCCTTTGCAAAACTCAGTCTGAATTTGAAACTGCTGGAAAAGTGCACAGAGGCAGAGAGAGAATTAAACCAGAAAACAAGCAAGCACTTCAATGGATCTGGGTGATGGGAAAGGGACACTGGAAAAATGACATGCTGAAGTTAAATTCATTACCTCTCTGCCTCTCCTCTGGTGATTTCAAGGCTGTATTTGATCCACACTTAACGTGGCCTTTGAAAATCAAATCATATTCCATTTTGTCCACAGTTTACCTCATCATGTCTGACAGACTGAGTAATAAGGGAGTGACCCATGAAACAGGCAAAAACTGCTTCATTTCCATTCTTCCAGCCAAAGAAGTGCTTGCAACAGCAAGAAAATAAGCCATACATTAATTTGGTGAGTGGGAAGAGGAATTACAGAACTAATTGTTGTTTTATGACTCAAAAGTAAGTAAGCAAAACCTGGTTAGACCATCATCACACCGGAGGATTAAACTTACAAGAGTCCTTGAAAAACAGCATTGAAAAATAAAAGGTTTTGGTTTGAAAGTGGTCTGTGACTACAAAAACCTTATCCATGATTCCCCTTTACAGTTTTATGAACACAGTGTGTTCGTTTAAAATAAAGAGCTGCAGAACAGGCACTCTGCCAAAAGACAATGTTCACTGTCTCGTAATTAATTCAGACCCATAGTCAGAAATTTTCACAGCTCTGGAAGAGAGCCCCATCCTGTTCCCACTTAAATCAATTCCAGTGACTTCACTGGATGCAGGCTGATGCCATTATCTCTTGATAAAAGCAAGTCAAAATAATTGAAAAAATACAGATACAGGTACATCTGTAGGCTTGTTCTCATTCAGTATTTCACAAAGAAATAAACAAAACAGGTTCATCCCCTTGTCATATTCCCATTAATGACTGATTATTTCTAGAGTCTTCTCTGGAACTTAGGCAGATTTACCAGGAAGTACTGCTATTTAAATTATTCTTTCTGTTTTTTAGTTATGTAGGATTGGGTGTTCATGTGCTGTTAACATGTAATACTGATGGCAGTGTGAGCAGATGTGTAGGGTAACAGGATGGAATGTGGGTGCATGTTTGAGCCTATGTGGAATTTGATTGGTTTTGTTGGGTTTTTTTGGGGAGGACCTGACTGTGAAACTGATCTGGGAGCTAAATGCATGAATTCCCTATTATTTTTATGATGAAGTTCCCAATGCTTATGTGATACCAGTGCAATGTAACAAAAACCATTGTGCTAAGTACATATCCTAGGCCATAGTCAATTTGCCTTAATGTTTCTCATCATCAGATGTTTTTTTTCTTCTTTCTTTCTTTGTACAGAGCTCAGTTGTCTGGCAGTAACCACCCTTGGGCTCAGACCACCACCTGGCAGGATAGCACATCCTCAACTTGGTCACGTTTATCATTGACTTTAAAGTAATGTAATTCCCATCCCACCTCCAAAAACACCCACATGAAAACCTCCATTTCCTTTCCTTTTAAATTATGCATCTTTATATCATTGTGCTGAGGGGATAAACAGATTTTTAAAATCCTACTTCTGCCATTTGCATTTGAATTGTAAAGATAAGAAACATTCTTTTGTATTTGGCCTGAAGAGCGGGTAATTGCATTTGTGTATTTTTTTTTATCTCTGCATTATAATGTTGAACTTTTTTTTTTTCATTTTTATGTATTTATTTATTTTTTTTTTAAAGAATCTTAACGGTCTTGTAAGAAACAGTAAAAAGACCCTACGCTCAAGGAAGCAATCTATCTTCTGTTTTACAGACTTGCTTTTAAATAAAATATTTTTGACGGGTTGTTTTTTTTTTTTGGTTTTTTTTTTTTGCAATTTTACTTCCAGGTTTGTTTTTGTTTTTTTTTTTTATATGGAAACCCTAGAATACTGTTCATATAAAAGTCTCCCTAGGCTACCACTTCTCTATAATATGGCTCATGTAGTCCTCAGTGGGCAAACGTCCTTGCTCCTCGGTCTCTTCCTTGGGAAGCGCTTCACTGGACCGGTGAAGAAGCCTCTCTTCCCGGTTCTTTATCCTCTGCTCCATCCTCTCCAGCTGCCTCCTGTACTGGTAGCGCTGTTGGAAAAGGTCTTTTGCATAGTCGTAGAGCTGCATGTCCAAGTCATTGAGCTCCTCAATCCTCCGGATGGTGTCATTGTCCACCTCCACCCCTCCCGCCCTGGTGCTGTTGTACTGCATAAAGGGACGGATGAACTTCAGGTTGAAAGTCCTCTCAAACAGGTACTGAGTCTTTCTCTGGAACTCCGTCAGGCCGAAGAAGGCCATGTCTTTGAGGTTCTTTTTTGCACTCTCCAGCAGGATCTGCGCCCGCTTGTTCTCTGGGATGAAGGACATGTTGTAGCACCCCACTAAGCTCAGGTCAGCCAACATCCTCACTTGGCGGTTGTTGGCCAAATTGTAGGGGCAATCCATGAACTCCTGGAGCGTGCAGCCTGACCAGTCCGTGCCCTCGTAGCACGAGGGCAGCTCTTCAGGAGTTGGGGTCCTGCCATCACACATGTGCAAGGAGGTTTTCCACGTGGCTCCTCTCTGGACGTGACGCCATTCGCTGAGGTAACGAGACACAGGATCTCTCAGCAGTGTGATGTAGTAAAATTTTCTACAAGAAGAAGAGAAAATGAAATAAGTATTCTGCTAGTAACAAGAAAGAAGGCTGGGCAAGCTGGGATCCAGTGCAGGTATCAAAGGACAATAAATTGACATCGCAGCATCTATTCCACTGTGCTCTTGGATTATTTTGTTCTTGCAGGATCTCTTGCAAATCAGTTTTTGCAGCATTAGACCCATATTTATCTTTCTCACCACCCACCACTTTAGTCTTGTTGAGTAGTAATGTAAATGCTGCAATGTAAATTGCAACATCCATTTCCAGCAACAGACTCCAATGTCAGAACATATCATAGAACCATAAAATGATTTGGATTGGAAAGAACCTTAAAGATCATCTAGTCCCAACTCCCCTGCCAAGTCAGGACACCTTCCACTAGACCTGGTTGCTTAAAGCCCCATCCAACGTGGCTTCTGAATCCTTCCATGGATAAGGCATCTACACGTTCCCTGGGAAATGTGGGCCAGGGTCTCACCATCCTCAGTGAAAAAATTATTCCTAATATCTGATCTAAATCTTCCCTCTTTCAGTTGGAGACCATTACCCATTGTCTATCTCTCCATGCTGTTGTAAAAAGTCCCTCTCCAGCTTTCTGCTAGCCCCTTCAGGTACTGGAAGGCTGCTCTATAGGTCTCTGGAGTTGTCTCTTCTCCAGGCTGAAGAACCCCAACTCTCAGCCCATCTCCATAGGTCAGGTGTCCCAGGATCAGAATTCCACTGATCCCCCAACTTCAGAGAGTGACTGTGACTTCAGGGACTGCCAGGCCTTTCACACAACAAGGTGTCCCCTGAAAAAAGGGCAGCAGGACAGCCCAGCAATTGCTCTGTTTATGAGCTGGGTCTATCATGTTCCATTTGTGCAGACCAGGACACCTGCTGCTTGATTGATTTAGCTGCCAGGATAATACCACAGGAACATCAGCACAAAGTAACAGGAAACCAGGAATGCAATATGCTTTTGTAGAAGGAGATGGCAGGAGCTGACAACAAGGAACAGTAGCAATAGTTTGTCCCAATTTCAGTGAATCTACTATGAATTAAGATAAATTTAAGGCTCATTTTTGACACGTGGGACTAAAAAGGGTGAAAAAGCAAAGCAATCAGAAGGTACCCACACAGTGACATGGGGCATTCTTGATCTTCTAAGTCTAATGAAGTCCCCAACAACACAAGCAGTACCTTGAACTGAAAATGTGACAGCTGTTTTTACAAAGATAGCTTCCAGCTTCAGCTCATCTTGAGTCTAGCTCAAGTTCTGGGATTGGTAGGGATGGCAGTCTGTGATGACCCTCTCCAGACAGATGGAAACAGGCCTTTTTTCCTTCCCTTCTGCTAGCTTGGGACTAAGGTGTCTTTGAGTGTTACTAAAGCAAGGAAATACCTTTTCTAGCTGATAAAGCAGGGAATAAAATCCACATGTGCTCCCAGCACACGGGGACACTGGGTGACACTGTGCACAAGTGGGAGTCGAGGACAATTGCAAGAGGTTTAACAAGGCCAAGTTCCAGGTCCTGATTTATGATCTCAACAACCCTGGGCAATGCTACAGGCTTGGGGAAGAGTAGCTGGAAAGCTGTCTGGCAGAAAATGACCTGGGGGTTCTGTCATGAATGAGGCACTTCAGGACATGTTCTAGTGGGACGGTGATTTGTTTTTTCTTTTTTTACAGCTGGACTTGGTGATCTTAGAGGTCTTTTCAACTGTGACAATTCTGCGATAAATCAAACCCATAAAACACATGCAGTTGTGGGTACTCTTCCTTTCAGCTACTTTGTGGGTGCCCCAGACAGCTACTTCTGTATTCCTAAAAACTCATTTCTTAAGTGTGCTCTTCTGGCCTGGTGAGTTTCACTCAATACTGCCACATATGAAACCCAAACAGTACCAGTTTGGTCATGCAATCCTAAGTCTCACTGGCCTTCCTGAAATCACCAATTTTGAGCAGTCTGGCTAGTTAGATTTTTCTTTTCTTCTCCTGCAAAGTTGGGCAGGATAGCATTACTACTCTGGCAGGATCTTCTTCTACATATCCATGATATCCTGATCCCCAGGAGGACAAATAATAGCAGAAGCCAAGGTCACATCTCTGCCTTTCCTTCTATTCCTGTCCTCTATAGTTCCAATCTGAAAATCCACCTGAAGCTCTCTGGGGACATTTACAACTTGAGCATTGCAACTTGGATCTGCATGCAAGCCACACGGTTTGGGCTGAAGAAAAAGATCACTAATGTATTTATTAAACACAGCAAAATGAAATCATGTTTTTGATAAAACAGCCCTGTATTAGAACTGAAGTTTCAGGGAGGAAAAAAAAATCAGTATTGGAAAAGAATGGCACTTGTAGTACACAAATTAATTCAGGAAGCTTGAGTGTAAGTACCCCCTCTGACACAATGAGCCTATGAGCACCACACCAATCTCCCTCTGCCTGTTCCCCATGCACAAAGGAAGGGCTGACAATGCCTCCTTTCTTATTCTGGCAATTCAGATCATAACCATCTTCTGGAGTTGGAACCATCTCCTTCCATGTTTATGCAAAGCCCGTTTCAGCATGGATTGAGGCCAGGGGATGGGAGGTAACTGAGGGCAGATTTCCATGACACAGGCATCGGGGGCAGTGCTGCCCTCCAGGGCTCCCACCCCAAACCTTGCACAAAGCAGCCTTAGTTTTGCTAGCAGAGTTTGCTGGGTTTGTTTGGGTTTTTTGTTTGTTTTGTTTATTGTTTGTGGTTTATTTTTTTGCAGGGCCATGCTGCACATGCAGTCACTGAGCAGATCTACAGAAAAAAGAAACCTTTCTTGCAGATGTATTGCAGAATAACCCCCATTTAGTAACACTCTGACTGAATTCCTGAAGGGGAAATGAAACCCTTCTTCCTTTAAAAACACTGTTTCTTCTGTTTTGTTAATAACAAGTCAACATAATTGTGATAAACTTACAGATTCTGATTATGATGCTATTACCTTTCTTTAGTCCATTGCCATTTATTCTTTCCTACACTCCAACACACCCTTCTTACTTCCCACTGCTAGTCTCTAAAATCTGCTAAGAACTGCTTATTTGACTCTGCAATCCCCTATTTTTTGCTGTGATTAAATGCTTCCCTCCCAAACAGCCAAAATATTTTACTTTTTATTTCTGCAGGTTATTCACTGAGCTTTCAAACATCTCCCACAGGAAAAGCAAAATCTCTAATAAGTCCTTCTTGACTACTGTGGTGGCCTTTCAATAGAAAATGAGAAAAATAGCTACTTCCAATCATACATGCTTCATCCTGCCTGCCAGGAGGAGGAGGGGAAAGGGGAAGGAAGCTGCAGAGGGCAGCTCCAACCATATAACCCCAATCTGTCAAAGCAACACGCCCCCAGGCTACAATTTTTCTACTGCTAAAGAAAATAATAATAATAATAATAAAAAGTCTTCCTGTGTCCTTGCTGAATTCACTGAACTGAACAGGGTGTCTGCCAGCTTGCAGGGATGAAAACCACTGTTTTGTTTAAAGAAAAGCAGTGATGTTAAACACGTGGCTGATTTAAGGCATCCTTCTGAGCCAGGCCCATCTATTTACTACACACTTCTCAAATAGGACCCTTACTCAATTCAAACTGGCTCTCCCTGCAGATAGTGAATTAAATAATGAAGCAGTGAATTTGCCTCATACAAGCTACATGAAAATATGGACCTACCCTGCAGGGTTATTTGGCAGGGACCAAGGAAATAACTACAGCAGTAAAACCCTCACCTTGGAAAGCCAGTTCAGAGGGTTATGAGGTGATGGTTCCACTGAAAATGGACAGTGACTCTTACAGGAGCAATTCCAGCAAGGACTTCCAGGTAAATAATATGTAAAGGCTTCTCTAATGATGGATGAGCTGAGAATGTGGCAGATGAAAGTTAACAAAGAATTTATATCCTTGGTATAAAGTCATAATGAATGAAACCTACAAATAACAGAAGCCATAAAATGTGTTTTAGTCTCTTCACTTGCTTCAGCAAAAGTTGCCTCCTGCCTTATTTGCCAGCAGTACAACAAACCCCTGCTTACCATGTAGAATCCCAAACTTGGAAACACCTCCGTGTTTTGGTTTGGTTTTAATCTCTACAATCTGATTTCTTGCATAACAAAACACACTGTCAGCTAGAGATTGGAATTTAATGTATGTACAATGCTTACTTCCTTTGGTAGCAAATGGCCCTAATTTTTCTCAGTCAATTTCCTCTCATCTGGTGTTCATTTAGACTCTTCCTGCATTTCCCAAACAATAAACTGTTCAGCCCTTTAAAAGTCGTAGAAAAAGAAAGCAAACCCTACTCAAACAAATAAACAAGCCTCTCTTGCCCCCCTATGTTTAAATAAAGGTTGCCACACAAAACACCAAAAGCCAAGAATCCAGTACTCACTTGTATAAACACCTATATCAACAGTTTTCATTTCCAGTAAATGAGAGGAGTGTTTTTACAGCAAGTTTTTACTTGCTGTAGTAACTGCATTTGTTTTGCACAGTTGTGGTTGTTTTGCCTCTTGGTCTCTACTCTTGGGACTCTGCTGTGCTGAAAGAGGCTGTTCTGAGAGGTAACAACCTTTAGGCAGGCTCTGCTTACACTTCCACCTCTCCACTCCAGGACTCTTCCTAGGGTCTGATTCCCAAAGGGCTAATTACCAATGCAGCAATCCCTGGGCTGTGCCACTGGCAGCCCACTAGGAGCTTAACCCTGCCAAACACAAGCCCTGAATGTTTTAGGAGTTGGAGGCAGAAGAGAAAAATCTTGTATAAAAATTGTCCCGTTTTAAATCTGAATGGAAAAAATTAAACCCTCACGAATTCTTTTAGTTGGACTGCCAGGAAGCTGAACAGGAGGCAGCAGTGTGCCCAGGTGGCCAAGAAGGCCAATGGCATCCTGGGCTGGCTCAAGAGCAGCGTGGCCAGCAGGTCCAGGGAAGGGATTCTGCCCCTGTGCTCAGCCCTGGGGAGGCCACAGCTTGAGTCCTGTGTCCAGTTCTGGGCCCTTCAGGAAGTTCAGGAAGGAGATTGAGGTGCTGGAGCAGGTCCAGAGAAGAGCAAGAAGGCTGTGAAGGGATCCAGCACAAGTGCTGTGAGGTGAGGCTGAGGGAGCTGGGGGTGTTGAGGCTGGAGAAGAGGAGGCTCAGGGGAGACCTCATCACTCTCTACAACTCCCTGAAAGGAGGTTGGAGCCAGGGGGGGGTCGGTCTCTTTTCCCAGGCAACTCTCACCAAGACAAGAGGGCAGGGTCTCAAGTTGTGCCAGGGGAGGTCTAGGTTGGAGATTAGAAAGAATTTCTTTCTGGAAAGGGTGATCAGACATTGGAATGGGCTGCCCAGGGAAGTAGTGGATTCTCCGTGTCTGGAGATATTTCAAAAGAGCCTGGATGTGGCACTGAGTGCCATGGGCTGGGAACCCCGGGGGGAGTGGATCAAGGGTTGGACTTGATGATCTCTGAGGTCCCTTCCAACCCAGCCAATTCTATGATTCTATGATGCAATTCAAAGCACATGTTTCTAAATACACAAGGGGGGATTTCAACACGTAAAACTGTATTTCAGTGCCTCTTCGTGTGAAGGGAATTAGAAGGTACAACCTCTCACAATTTGGCTGGATTTTTCAGGCTGTTTAAAGAAAAGGTACCATCTGAATGCCTGTGTGCAGATGCTCCAGAATCCACTTGCCTGCTTCTAATCTCGGGTATACCCAGAGTGGAGTCTCACCTCTCACACTGGCTCCAGCAAACCACTAATATATAATTTACCCTGCACTCCCAGCTCCTCTTAAGACAGGAAGAAAGCTTAAATAGAGTTTAAAGATTCTGAAAAGCTTAAATATGGCTTAATACAAATTCTTCCATTACCAAGAAAGGCTTTTCAAAGCAGATTCTGCAGTCTGTGGAAGACCCTGCCATGGCTTTCCATGCCAGCCTGGTCCCTCAGCATCTGCTTGATGCTCAGAGCTTTGGATTCCCACTGCCATGTCTAACTCCCTCTGAAACACAGGGCAGGGTGTAAACACCAGAAAAAAGAGCATCTCTAGAGCTGGCAACATTTATATGGCTTTTGGAGCTGCAGCTTTACCTTCCAGTTCACAATTACCAGGAGAATATAAAAACCTCCTAGGGAGAAACAGGTTAAAAAGAGAAAAACAAAGCAAACCCTAAATTCCAGCAGGTACAATGATGTGGCTGAGTGTATAAGTAGAGCTGTACCAGATTTCAGAGTTTAAATCAACCTGAGATTACTTAGGTCTGGATTTGAATAGCTGTAGAGTCAGAATCTGTTACACATTTCTATCTTTTAGCAGGAACTGAAGTGTGTAATATCTACTCTATATACATCTAACAATGAGTTCAATAACTTAACTGTGAGTTAAATGCATGAAAAGCCACAACTCCCTTTTTTATTTCCCCCTGTATATTACATAAACTGTGGAGGATTTTGAATGCTTCACAGTCCTGGTTGATGTAGGTTTTCAGTGTAGGCTTTTTCACTCTTTGATGCTGCAGTGCCAGCATGGGAGTGTGAAGCTCATAGAATCATAGAATCATAGAATAGGCTGGGTTGGAAGGGACCTCAGAGATCATCGAGTCCAACCCTTAATGTATGTGTGTGTCTGTGTGTACCTAACACAACACAGCTTTCATGCACAGGCAGCAGAAAAGATAACAGAAGCTGAAGGAAAAAAAAAACAAAAGAGCAAGAAGCAGCTCAGAAATTTCACAGAGGAACAATCACCCCTCCATCCACCCAGAAAAACTTCCCACACGCTCCCCTTTTTTGTGTTCCCACAAGCTCAGTCCCAGCTTTAAAAACACCAGATTGGAGTCAAACCCATCTGCAAAGGCCTTCTCCAGCCTGGTGCTGAAGAAACCTGCAAACAAAGGGAAAGATCAGCCCTGGTAAGCTCCATCCAGACACCAAGCAGCAATCCAGTTTGTACTGGGGAAGTGAGAGGATTGGTAAATGCTGTGTGTCTGCTTGTACTTCCTGCAGTGCACGAACAGCTCAGGGGGAGAGGGCTTGATTTAAAGTTGGTCCACAAAGAGAGGTAGGTCTATGAAGTGTATATATTCCTTTTACTTAGATAATCCTTCTGAATTGTACTGGCAAAGGCTGCAGACCTGGAGTGGAGGTACAAAGGATGTAAGTTAGCCCCAAGGGCAGATGGGTGATTGGTATGGTGGGGTATTAATTCCTCTGACACTATCAGAAATGCACTTTCAGGATCATTTAGCTCCATAAATGAAATGAAGGTATGCTGTCAGACACCAATTTCCCCTGAAGAGGTAGTAGAAGATAGCATTTTCCACCCTTTCACTAGACAAAACCTGAGGAGCCTCATTCCAGCTCCTGGGGGTAAGTGCTGTCCCTAACAAACTGGGAGTGCAAGCTGCAATCTTTGCTGAACTTAATATTGAAAATAATATTGAATTAATATTGTTACCAGGACAGAGATGCATTGGTATTGCATGGGACCCTGCACAGCTTTGTGCTGTCTTTGCCCTGCCATGAGAGAAAGTTCTAGGGATTCAGCCTCCCCAGGGGTCAAGTTGGATAAAATTAATAAAACAAGTCCATATTTTACATAATAAAGCAGGGTTTCTGCATTTGATTTCTGGGCACTTCAGGACACGGAAGAAAGAACAATTAGGATATTGCTATGCAGACAAAAGAAATCCAGAAGGAAGCTGAAATAGTGCAAAGACAAAGTAGAAATAATACACAATATGCAAAGATATTTTTATCTGAATCAGCTGCAAACAAAGCAGATAGGCTGGAGTTTGCATTTTCTTTTGAATTATAAGCCAGCTTCACTTGCAAATCACAGGAGCTCCACTGGCAGTGAGACTCAAAAAAGATTCAAGCAAAGTGATAGAAAGGATAGAAAGAAAGTATGTCTCACTGAAGAAGATTAAATTATAAATAAACCATACAGGAAGATTAAAAGAGCAAGAATAGTCAGAGAGCAGCTATTGATTGCTTATGCAGGACAACTGAATTCCTCAGCCAAAAGGGATGCAGCATTTGTGTCAGGCAGCTGCAACTGCAACACAGACACCCCTGAGCTGCTCAGGGATCAATCTTGTTCCAATAAAAAATTGATGGATGGTTACTTGTAGTGAAAAAAGTTGGAAGAGTCAGGAAAGAGAACTGAGATGCACAGAATTTTTAAATGAGATCGACATGTCCTGGACATACAAGTAACATAACTTTCAACCAGGCAGGGTACATCAAAAAACAAGACAGCCCAAGGGAGGAAAACACAAAGAGCAGCACAACCCATTCCTGGAAGCAGCCAGAGAGAAAAATGTTGCAAGAACTCATTTCCAAAAATCTCCTTTCCATGCTGGCTGTGAGCCACACAGGGCTGCTTGAGGGGAACAACTCCTACCCACCAAAGTGATGTGAACTGAACACTGCCACTCATCTGATGGCATGGGATAGGTGACTTGTCCTAATGCCATTTGTCTGCTTTCTTCTTTAAATTAGTGCTGGATGGGTTTCTCACACTGCTGCTTTTCCTGTGAATACTCACACCCAGTACTAGAGCTCCCTCTTCTCAATTAACTGACTCTCCCCTGCTCATGAAGAGCTGATGCTGTCAAGAAACAAATAAATAATCCTCAAGAAAGCAGAGCTACTAATCAGTACATCTAAGATTACTTGTAGTTGCCACTGCCTTATGCTGTTTTTTTCTAATTAATTGCACTGGAATGCTCTTAAGCAAGGCCCAGATCAAAGAATCAACTGCACAGATTGAAATAAATCCTCTCTGTGTTGGTAATGCCTTGGAAATGGATGACTTGCTAAACACTCAAAATCCTGGGTATCAAAGGTTTAAAACTACAGATACTGTGAGGCACTTGCAAAAGAATAGACTTAAGAATAAAATGGAAAAAGCTCCCTTTGTTTGCTCTTAAAAGGCAGCTAAACAAAGGCAACTGTTCAACTAATTTATTGTGAAGTTTTTGAATCTTAAGTTCCTTATTCTCCACTTTCCTATCATCAGATATCACAGTGCAAAGACTGTCAATTTTCATTGCAGCAAAACTTTATAATCATTACAGATTTCTTGTTGTTAAAAGCTTTTATGAAGGGTTGAAGTATTTTCAGAATAATTATAAATAAAAATGACTGGGGATGGATGTGTTACCTGTTGGTGAAATAAATCGCTGTCTCTTCCTGCATGGATCTCTTTCTCTCAGGATTTAGAATATCATTAGAACACCGGTGATTTACAATTTAGTAATCCAGCCACCATCATCCATAGTTCTACAATAAACCATCCCAGTTAATGTAGCTGTTACAGACATTCAAAAGTTCATTCCCTACCTTTTATAGAGGTGATATCTAGAGAGCAGCTGCAGACACCAGGATTAGCTGGGGGAAAAGAAAAATCTGTCTTCAGCACAGGAAAACATCCTGTTTTCCCAAAACAATGCCTTGTCTTTAAAGCTGAAAAAAATGCTGCCAACCTTGACATATCTAGGTTCAGTTATTAAACCATCCTTGCTACCTGGCAGGAGTAACAAGATACCTGCCTCCTGTCTAAAAAATATTTCCTAGGAAATCAAGGGATTCCTAAAAGCCATTAAAAGGTATGCAGCAAAACCCAACTAACCTCACCCAGGCCACTCCAACATCCACACAGCATCCAGGACCAGAGCTAAGGAAACCAGGTAGAGGCAGGCAGGAAGGGCTCTTATTAAGAAACAGAGAGGTTTCTTTTTTATGCTGTTACTGTACCCAATACCAGCCCTTCCTGAAAGCACAACTGGAGCCTTGAGTACCCATTTTGTCCCAAATGACTCCTATGAAAAGAGGAAGTTATTTTTTGGTTTCAACTTCTTTCACCGGAGCCTGTAAGTAATACTTTTGTTTCTTAAAGAAAAGGAAACTACTTAATACACAGAGTACCAGGTGAAGATATTTTCTACCAACCAACCAGACACCACCAGTACTCTCTGCCAGCCTCAATAGCCACAGTTCATTTAAAGCAGGCATACAGAACTATCCAACAGGAACTGCCAAAGTGATGTTCTAGGTCAAAGAGACAATTTTTCTTCTAAGTGATACTGAGGAAGGTAACAAAGGCTGCAAAATTCATTAGCTGAGCAGTGCTGCAAAGGTCTGCTCCAAATCCATCAGTGATCCATCCAGGCCAGCCACTATCCTGTGTCTGGCAGTGACCTATCCCAGGCACTGCTGAGAGAAATGCAAGGAACAGCAAAGATATTTCTAATTCCAGGAATCTTCTTGTTTCCTCTTAGCTGCACTCAACAGGAATCACAAACCATACTTGTGGTCTGGGTCTTCAAAAGGATGTTTGAGCTTTCAAATATCCAAGTTTTTCCAAACCATTCTGTGATGCTGCCATAGAGCCAGGTGCCTCTGATGGTGTGGCACAACCACGTTTGCACTTGCACGCATCCTCCCAAGACAATTCTCTGAACACACAACTTTCCTTCTTGCCACTGGTATTTACAATTCCAGTTTAAAAGCCTATATTCACTGCTTGCACAAGTATTACACACCAAGTGCCCCCTGGCTTGCAGGTGATATTGCACTGGGTCTTGTGATGGGGCATTACAATTCTGTATTTATAGAGCTTTTTGCTTAAGTCTCTGCCTCAGGGTTGACTACAAAACATCACCTTCAAACTGTTTACACAGGGTTTTTTTTTCTCCCTCATAGGCTTAGGTTACATGGAAACGGTTTGCTGGCATAGCTGTACTGTGAGAAGTAAATGATGAAAGAACATTTTCAACCAAATAGCAGTGCCAGCAGAAAGCTGTGGGTAGCTATAAATACAGCTGTAGGTATAGCTTATGCTGTCCAGGGAAAAGGGTCAAGTTAGAGACGCAGAGGAACAGTTGCCAGTGTGAGTTCTCTTCCAAAATGGGTTTATCAGCACAGCTCGACTGAAATAATCCCATTTTTAATGCAGGCATGTGCTTAGTCTCTCTGTCAAAACAATTACCACAGAGAAAAATGTTCAGTAAGCTTTGAAATAAGAATGTGGCAAACTACATCTATAAGAGCATGTAAGTCTTTGCCCACTGGGATCTGCTGGGCTAAGGCCATTAGTTCTGTCAGACCCTGGCAAACTGCTGAGCTTGGAGATGCTTTCAGTCACTACCAAACTGGGATGGATGAGAGCTGGTGATCTTGTTACAGGAGGCTCCATATCCCACAGCCCTGAGTCATTCAGTCCCCTGACTGTCTCCTCATATAAGAATTTATCTTTTAAGTATTTTGCCAGTGGGAGCTGGATTTTTTTCATTCCAAAGAGAGGGTGTGTACAAAAGCAAAAAGATGTGGAGAGCATTTAGCATCACAGGAACTGCCAGCACTGCTTCCTTTGTTTGCTCCTTTTACCCTGATGGCATTTTTTATTTCCAATTAGCTTCAACACAGAAAAGCTGCAGCTCTCAGCTGCCTGTGTGACACAGGTTTTGGGGTTCCAATTCCCATTGTCCTGTTATTCCAGTCAGACTGGCATGAGAGGCTTGTGCCAGAGACAGAGAAAACCAAAAGTTAATTCTTCAATTCTTCACATGTGTACCTGTTATTACATAGGTATCCTCCTTATGCCAGACACAGCAAAAGCAGAAGCAGCTGTAGAGAGGGATAGAAAAGGGATTGCTAATACAAAAAATGAATATTGAAAGAATCAGTAAAGAGTCACAACATTCCCTCTGGCAAAACAAGGTCTTCCTACTGGATGATTCCCCTGAAGGGATGAACAGTAGCAAAATTTGAAAAGGAAATATAAATCCAATCACATACTGTGTTTAAAAATGCAAAAGACTACCCAATTCAATTACAATCATAATCATAATCATAATCATAATCATAATCAAAGAGCCAACACAAGCATGTTTAAATTTATCAACCTAGTCCACACTTTACTACCTCAGGAGACCAGCTTCTAGAATGCAGGGCAGCAAAATACAAACTACATCTTGCTTATATTTGATCAAAACATTTTGGAAGTTTCAATGATCTGGCTGTTAACTTCTCCTACGTAGTAATTAGGCTCTTGGGGCAGCAAAGATTGTTTGGGAGAGAGAATGCACTGTGGAAACATAAGTAGTGGAGCTTTCTGTCTTGCTGAAGAGACACTTATTCCACAATATAAAAAAAGGCAGGCAAAGGCAAAATGAGGCCATTTTCAAACAGAGAATCATTTCCCCTGTGGCTGTCAGCAATCAGCAGATGCTCACCCTCACTGTAAACTTTACTTTGGGTTTTGCTTATTTCTTGCCACCAATGTTGTAACCAAAAGATTGTAGCCCTTGTGCACTGCAGCTCATGAGGGCAGCTTCCTGGAAAAGAGATGCTGGATGCTTTTTCCATCACTGTTTGACAGCTGTTTGGTAGTGGGTACCAGCTGGGGCTGAGCAGACACTTCTCCCAGTCACTGTCCCCCAAGTTCAGGTCCATCCCAGCCTCCAGAAAGGGCTGGTGACCAGGGAATGTTCAAGGGTGCAAGGTGAGGCTTCAGGGAACTTCAGGAAGAAGCAGAATCTCTCCACAGGAGGAAGAGCAGATCTGTAACAATCTTCCCCATCTCTCCCAGGAGGGTACTAAAGTAACAGCAGGAGTACTGACTTAGTTCCTTCCTGTCATTTCCATGGGGTCTATTTCCCTGTGACTAGACAGTAAGACTTAATTAGCAGTAATTGGGAATTTCTGTTTATTGTCTGGCCCAACATGAAGATGTCCTTTGAGTCTTTCCCTCTCTCAGTATCCTATGCCTGGCTCTTCTCCTCCATCCTGCAAGGCAAAGCTCACCTCCTTCCTCCAGCTGAGAGTCCTTCCTTCTCAAGGGATCTCCTACTAATTCTGGCAGTCAGAGTGCCTCCTGTGCTTCCTGCATAGTCACCCATCAGCATATCCAAGAAACATGAAAGGACAGAGCTAGCATTTCAGGCACACAGCTACATGTATCTGAACTGTCAGGACCAATTTCAAGATCTTACTTTTGAGTTGGTTATGATCCAGGGCATGATGGAATTGTCTGCTCTCCCTCCATGCCTCTGGGAAGTTGGTCCATTCCTGAAGAGTTGAAATCCAGGTTGCATTCTGCACATTTAGACTCCAGCTACCTATTTCCTTCCTGTCCACAAACAGAAGTGACATTCCTGGTCCCTACCTGAATATATCACTATATATATCACTATCAATATATCTCAGAAGAGAAATGACTGCTGTTCAGCAATTTCTTAAACTTTTAGATGGAGTTTAAAGTTCAGAGCTCAGAATGCAATTTACACTTTGAAAATACGCTGGGGGTAACTTGAGTGGAACCAGTGCAATAGGGATTTCTTCTAAAGCCTCTTTAGTTCATTAACCACTCTGAAACTATTTCTAAGGGCATCAGCAACACCATGTTATACAGCATAAAGGATCTAGCTTGGATGTAGAAGTGCTATATGCCTATATGATAACACACTTTAGGATAGATGTTGAAGGACAGCTTTGCTATGGAGTAGTCAAACTAATTCATATCTGGTCTGGAATTCTTGGCAATAGAAATCTGTTCAATAGTAATAGAAATTTGCAGCCTCTGGTGTAAACCTGTGCTGGAGTAGAAGTATCAGTGTTGTGGGAAGCCCATCACCAGCAGAAGTTCTGTGGTCCTCTACACATCCCCTGTTTTTGAAGGGCTTTATAAATACAGGATTAACAATGCTGCAACCTGGCAAATGATTTTAAATTTAATGCCTAGCTGTAATAAAATCCAACCCCTCTTTTGGAAGTGTCATTCCTCATGTAACTATGGATTAAAACTCATTGATGGCTAGCAAAAGAGTTGTAGATGCCTCTTGTATCAGTTCAAATGCTGCTAAAGCCTTGAGGATGTACACAGGAGCAGGAAGAGCCTCCTAACCAAACCATGCTGGTTCATTCAGATGAAGTCAGAGTAAGTGCAGCTACACAATTTGCCTCACTCCATTTTATTTCTCCTTTACCACTGAAGGACTGGAGAGATCCATTTTATTTTGCTTTAAAAAGCCCTATTAGGCAGCTGACTTCCATCGACAAAAACCTGAAAGGCAAGAATAATTCAGTTGTCAAAATCATGCTTTAAAATGTTTCCTGTTTGAGAACCAGCCTGGGTAATCTCACAGCTGAGGGTATGGAGGTGAAAGCTCCTGCAGGAGGAAAAAAGCTCTCATCAGCCATCCCTCCAGTGAACAAGGACATAGTGACAGGATTAGGCAGGAAAATGAAACTGTAACCAAAAGCAAGATGAAAATAGAGGAAAAAATAGGGAAGAGAATGGGAAATTGCACTGGTCAGAAAACACTCAACACTAACTTTCAATTCTAAAAGTATTTGCCAGTAACTCAACTCCAGCTACATGACTCACGGTATGTTCCCATCTCAAAATCAGAAATAAATGCAGTCTAATTTCCTCATTCTGATGAAGAGTAGCTACATTTTCCATGTTATGTATGTTATATGTATCATAAATATTATACAGTATTTCAAATACATAGAAAGAGTTTCCTTATTGCCATATGTGTGACAATCTTCCATACTGCTCCAAAGGTAAAAAAAGACTCAGGAGTCTTGAGATTGGGTACTAAAGATGGTGGATGGCAGATTTATGAATCACATTCCAATTTTTTAACCCAAAGCACCTTCAGCACTTTTTATCACCCTCTCCCTTCATCAGAAAGTTCCTGGTTATCCTTGACAACACAAAGCTCCACCTGCAATGTTATTCATCTCCAGTGAACTCATGGTTTTTCTTTGAACACAGATTCTCATCTGTCTTAAGCCTTAAGGATTAGCATAATATTCCTGGAGAAAAACTTGGAATGATGATCCAGATGATGGGATAGGGAGGACAAGGAAGGAAGACAACAAAAGAAGAGCTTGAGATGAATTCTGATTAAATTTGTTATCTTCCTATTTTATTAAATTTGTTAGATTAAATTTGCAAAATTGCTTAGAGTACTGAACAGTTCAACATGAGGTCAGTCCAGCTGCAAAACAAAGGGTATCCCTTTTGAAGAGGTAAAATAAAAAATATTAGATATTTTCTCTCTTAAAACCAGTTTGTGCAGGACAGGATGTTCTGGCTATAAATGATACAATTAATTCTCTTTTTGGAGAATATCTGGGGTGAAATAAGATGCATCATCCAAAGGGCTGATTTCTAGCCTCAAACCTACTATAACCCTGCTTCTTCTTTATGTGGATAGGGTTTTTACAGGTCTTACTTGAAAAAGTGCATCAACTCCAAAATAAGAAACAGAATCTTCTCCAATTATTACCATTTAATATGGATCTATTACAAACATGGCCTTCCTGCAGGCTGAAAGCTGCACACCTCAGAGGTCAATTGCCACATTTAATACACATAAAATGCCTGTAGTCTGATGGAGAATTGCTGTTGTTGGAAGTGTTTTCCTGGGCACCAGTGCAGATCCCTCTGGTTCTGTCTCCTTTCTTATGTTTGAACTATTGCAGTCATCTGCAACTGTTCCAGCCACTGTTCATTTGCAGAAATCTTTTTGCCTGGCTCTGAAGCTCCTCCATCCATTCTTCTGCTAGGTTTTCATTCCATGATGTCAGGATCCAAGGCTCACTAACAAAAAGAGGAAAGATCTGCACTGGCTCCTAGGAATTCTGAATCCTACTCCAGCTGCCTCCCTGCCAAATGCTTGAAGGCAAAGCCAACACAGTGCTTGAGCTCTCTTATGGAAGAGTGGCAACTGCTAGGGGAGGACACGTCAGGAAATGTGGGGAGAAGCTTAAGGAGACACAGGGAGGGGCAGACTGCTGAAGACCCAGGGCTGGAGACACATTCTTGGCAAGAGGAACATCCCTGAGGGACATAGAGGAACCATGCCTGGGAAGGGACTCTCCTGATGAAACCCCCTGCTGAAGCAGCAACAGAAGAGCAGATGAGAAAACCAATAAAAACCGGAAGAGGAGCAGTCAAAACCCATCACACTATTCAAACAATCACACACAATCCTGCTATTAGTGCCCAAACCCTAAGTTAGAGGAATAATACGTAGCTAAAGCTGGGACTTTTATCTCCAGGTTGTTTCAATACTGGGCCTTTCTCAGAAAGGGACAACGAGGACACCAGTGGGGTTATCACCTTCCTGCAAGAAGGGTGGATATGTTTTATTAGAACATGTGGAGCCCTCCCAAATGGAACTCTAAGCCAGGTGCTGACTTCCAGAGGTCCCCCAGCCACCCCACACTGTGGCTGCAATGTGCTGGAGGGGAGCTGTGGGCTCCAAAGAACAAACATATCCCATGCCTTACAGAGAAGCAGAGTGAGGCACATCCTTGGAAAGGACAAGTTGTGGGAAAAAACCCAAGTGATTATCAAGCCTTGTTTTCTCCCCAGAATTCTTTTATTTGCCATTATCTCAGTGTCAATCTTTTGTGCCCAGTTTGTCACCTGGGCCTCTGCTGATCTCATTGCCCTCAGCAGAAGCACTGGGGACTCCCAACTGTTCCAAAGCAGCCAAGAAAACTGAACACTTCTCCCTTGCTAATTCACTAAGAAGCTAAAAGGTAAAGAAAAGCCTTAGAAGTTGAAGACTCCTAGTTCAGTCAGTGCTCTGCCATAAAAACACAGTCTCTCAGTCCATTCATGTAGCATCTTCTGATCCTAAATTTCCTCCTCTCCACATGTATATGTAAAGCAGGTTTTATACTGCTCGTGGCAGATGGTTATAAAAGCCAAATGATTTATCAACTGCCAGATTCATGCATTCAGAAAAATTGACTCAGGCCCCTGGAAAATCACTGGACCAGCTGAAAACTTCCAACATATGAAGCTGACCTCATCCTGCTTAATGCCAAGGATTCTGTCAGTGGAGCTGAGAATCTTTCCAGCTCCAAGTCACTCTCTCTAGTAACTACACCAAGGCTGCAGGAGGTGTCCTCTGCCAAACCTCCTTCTCCCACACAAGTGATGCCTCTGCTGATCAGCAAGCAGTCAGGATTTCTGTTAGCTGTGGCCCAGTTCTAGTCTATTTTAGGATTTCTAGAAACTGATAAAAGACAATATCCTCTCACTCTCTCTTCCTAGAACCTCATTTATCACTCTGCCTCCTGCTCTTCTCTCTCTCTTAGCTGGCACTTTCTTTCCTATGATATAAAGTTTAGATGACCCTAAGGGATGTGTAAGCTCATGGGGGCAGTGGACCAAACCACCAAGTGACAAGCAAAGATTTCAGTTAGGCAGGAGAGAATTCTGCTAATAAAAGGAAAAGGAACAGTAAATAGCCAGAGACAAAACATGCAACAGTAACCAAGCAGGAGCACCCCTGCAATAGAGGAGCTCCCTGTGATCTGTCCTGCCCACAGAGCAGTTCTCCCCTGGAACAGGGCTAGGAAATGCATCAGTTTAGTAACAGATTTCTCACCAAGTGTTTTTAGTGTCATGTTTGCTTTTTGTACCTTTTTACAACTGTTAGCAGTACAATCACAGCCATTACAAGCATGTCAGTTGAACTCAATGTTGTCTCATAAATAGAAATTTTTAATTAAGCTTGATAGCCAAGTTCTGTCCCCAGTGGCACACGGTCCTGGTTAGCCACATGGTGGTGCAAAAATCCCAACAATGAACATAGAGAGTTTGCAAATATGAACTGAGGGAAATATTTTGGCTTACAGAATATGCATGATAAAAGAATGATTCTTAAGACACTATGACTTGATGATCAGACACAAGGCTGCACTGGTTGGGCCGATGTAAGAAGTTCTGCCTGCAGTCTCAGTGGACCCACACATGACTACAGATCTCACTTACAGGCATCTTGAAATGTAAGCAAATCCTAACAACAAATAAAATAGGAAACTAAGAAGAGGTGTCCTGAAAGGGAGGCAGTACAGGAAGAAAGGAAGCTCTCCAAACCCGATGGACTGAGAAGATGACATTATTTCAAGTCAACTAAAGTTACTTAACTCTAAATATGAACAGTTCAACTTTTCACTTCAGCATCTGTTTAACAACATGAATGAGTACAAATGTGCATGCACAGGAAGGGACTCTTAGAGCCTATTCCAGTGCAGCTGCTTCTGGGAATGGACTCCACTAGAAAAGCAAACAAATCTCTCCCTCCAAATCAAACTGGGGCTTTTTCTCACAAGTAGCACCAGTCTCGACACACTGAAAAAACATTGGTTCAAAAAGTCAGGGAACACAATTGGTCATGGGACTGTCATTTGGTGTGAAGCACTTGTACACTGTGAAACACAACACATCACCAACCTGCTCAGCCTCCAAGAACTACAGCACATCCACTGCTACAATCAAGAAATGTGTAGTGTGGGTCACAAAAGGGCCAGTGATCCCACATTTGCCTTGTGCCTAGTAAGTGGCTTAAGTTTTTGGGCTATCAAGGGCTCCCGTGGGCCAGTAAAGCACCAGGGATTCAGTGGCAGTGTGGAGAGAAACTCACTCTCATTCCCTAAATCAGCACTGGGAAGCCACAGTGAAGATTCCAGGATGCAAGCTATTTTTCTCTCTTAAGATAACAATTCAATAACCAGGTGTGCTGCTCTGAGTCCCTGTCCTAGTACCACTGCAGATCAAAGTTCCCACCACAAGAGCTGCGTCTCTGTGTGTGGAAAGGTCTCATTTAAGGTGTATGTGCTGCATCACCAACCTGGTGCTCAGACACTGCATGGTGCCCAACAGACTTCCACCACCAAACACCACAGCTCCCTCTCCTGCTTTCCATCACTATTCCTACTGCTTTTTGTGCACATTCACTCAGAAAAAGCTAACAAACAGACAGAGCCAAGTTTTCCCTGCTTCTCATCTCAGTACTGAATTTTTCCTTGCAGCTGGCTGATTTTATTCTCTCTCAGGTCCAAGTATGCCAAGCAGCAGGTTTCCAGCAGCAAATCAGGCAAGCTAAATTACTGGGAGTTTACCAAAGGAGAAGAAAATAAAGACCTTGTGCACTTTCCTCTCCCTCAAATCAGGGGCTTGTTTATTCTAATAATAAGAAAGCAGCAGAAGGATGTAATTAATGTCAAGCACAATTCATTCCTGTCACTTTGAGGTACTAAAATCAAAACCAGAAATCCTGACTTTGAAGCAACATACACACAAAAACACACAAAAAAACTTTTATATGTATGATTTTCTAATTTAGGATAATCCCTGAGCAATTGGAGCTGGTCAGCAAACTGAAGTAGGCAATACATTAACAGGAAGCCAGTCTAGGGGAGAACTATTTTATCTCATGCTTGAAACTGTTCCACCAGGTTATTTCATTGCAGAAAGGCAGAAAAATTTGGAGACAAGAATGAGTGCTCTAAGGGGAAGAGAGAAGGGAGGATATTTTAAACTGTGGGCTGTTGACTAAAATGGAAAGGAATCTATTTTTGGGGAAGTAGACTCATCTACATTGGATTAGTGGATAAATGATGTAAGAAGAATGTCTTTATCAAAGGCAGACCCAATTATTCTTCCTGAGAAGAATTTAGGTAGATTTTTCTGGAGTAGGCACAGGAAATCCCCGGATGGTGACATTTGGAAAGGGAGTCAGGGAAGACTGTTGTCTTCAGATCTGTGAGCACAGAACCCTTTCTGGAAGCAGCACGTTTCCAGCACTTTTGTGGAGAGAACTGCAGGTGAAGAAAGAGCCTCCAAGCAGAGGTGTTTTCCACATCAAAAGATTCTGAGAAAGCTGAAGAGTAGCACTTCTTAAATAAATAATAAGAAATTAAAAATGTTTCCTGCTGGTGGTGGCCCTGTTTCCCGGACTGCTCTGCCCTTCAGTGCTGCAGCTCTTCTTCCTCTTTCAAATCCCATTTCATCAGAGAGCTGCTTGATGGCAGCTCCCAGCCCTGCCAGCCTCACTTAGTGTCTGCCTTGCTGTCAGAGATTTGCAGAACTGGGAAGCAAAGTCAGACTGGAGAAATGCCACCCCCCCTGGACAAGGGACTCCAGGACACCCCTTTTGGCTCCAAGCCCTGCTTCAGTCTTATGCAGATTGGAATACAGTGGCACGTCAAACACTGAAATAGGATAGAAAAATTAGAGCCTTTGAGGCTCATTTTACCACATGACAGGTGTAACAATCGTTCAGAGACCTTTCTTTACCTCCCAACAGTGGCAGTAATTCAAAAAGACCCTTAAAATTCTTTTCTGTGCACCATCCTAAGAGCTACAACTACACACACCTGCTCCTGGAAGGGATCCAGAAGTGTCAGCAACAGCCTGAGGGTTAAGCCCCTTCTCTACTTATTGAAAACAGTCTAAAGCTCACCAGGAAACTCTTTGTTCCATGTCCTCTGCAATGAGGTTGAATGAGACCTCAGGGCATCCCCCAGCCTCACAGAAGTTGCCTGAGAGTCTGTGAATTAACATTTGCATGAACCAGGAGGTAAAACTTTCCTCGAAGCTATTTTTTGGCACTGCAATACCCACCAGAGCTCTGAGTATTCTACACTGGCCACACATGGTGTAATGTATATTATACCCTTTCACTCTCTGCAAACACTTTGGTACAGATCCAGTGCATGATTCCTCCTACTCCTTCCATTATTTTTCTGGTTTTCTATCAATTAACTTTCTTACACATACATACCCTGCTGCAAAGCCCAATTTTAATGGAGAAAAAACAGTATTTTGAACATTTTTACTCTACAGTGGGCACAAACAACCACCTCCTCAACAAAACCCAGGACCCTTAATGTTGTTATTTCTTGTGACACACCTGCAGTTTCTGTAATTTTGCCTCTGGTGCTGGCATCCTGCCACAGCAGTGAGCCACTGACAATTCCATTTCAAGGGTTAAATTCACATGTTTTACATAATGAGAACACATATTTTGAAGTCTGGAAAAATAAAAGTATCTTCAGCTCTGTCAGACATCAGGACTGTCTCCATGCAAGCTGGGAAGGGTCTGGACTTCACTATTTGCTGCTTATTGGTTGCAAATAAAAGCCCTCATTAAAATCAAGTTTTCCCACTTTAGTTTCTGTTTCTTGTCTCCATCAAAATTCTGTGCTCGGAAATTGTCAGAAAAACCCCAGCCCTGCCTATCAACATCTGTGAAATCCCTCTTGCAAAAGGTTCTCTTCCCCAAGTGTCTTGGTTCCTGCAGAACAGAATGTACTGAAAAGGCATTAAAAGGCAGCAAGCTCTGGAAAGGAGTGGTTTGGAGATATTTTACCTCCGAGCTGGCAGACTCCCAAGAGTGGCAGAAAAACGTAGTGTAAACCAAAGACATACTTGTAAAACAGCAATAGAAAGAAAACACTGCAAGCTTTCAGAGAAGAGACAATGTCCCTGCCTCTCTTTGTAAACCTATCACTGTATATTCTGATCTTGACTGGCATCCTATCTTGCTATTTTAATTAAAACAAGTCCCTATATAAATAGATATATCTTTAAATTACTTGGTCTTGACTCAACAGCTGCTATTTTCTGGAACTCTTGTGTGAAGGAAACATCAAGTGACCCTCTTGCTTTTTGCAGTCCTGGGCAGATTTGCTGCTCCATGGCTGTTCCAATGCCCCCTTTTTGCCTCCCAGTTGCATTCAGGGCAGCAGTGGCAGAGCTGGCAAGCAGCAGGAGGGAGACAAAGCTCTGAGTGGCACAGCTGAATTGGGTAAAATATATTTTAGAGGGCTTTCCAGGAAAACCCAAGGCTTCCCTACTAAGAGCATCCCTACTTGCAGCCAGTGGTTAGTGAAGGCAAAATACAAAATGCACTTCAGTGTTGGATTTCCTGCACTCCAAATGGCTGCTCATTATTTTGTCTCCTTACTAACCTCTTCTACAAATGGCTTTGAAGTTGCATTTCTGTACCTCTGATACATGTAACTGAGGAAATAATAATCTTACCTTTAAAGTCATGAAGAAGACAGGATCACACAAGGATATCAAAGCCACCAAAAGACAAATCCAGGTCAAGTGAGAAATGGAAAAGAGAGAAAACCCCAAATTAGTGTTTCACTATGAGCATGCCAAGTAAAGAGGAAAAAAAAATTATTCAATTTATTTTGCTTTGTCCAAGCAAATGATAAAGTAAAAACAATAGAGCACATAAAATAGAGTGACACAAAGTGCTTTTGACAGTGGATGAAGATTTCAAAGATTTACACAAATAATTTTTCACCAGCATCCCTTCATGCCACTGCTTTGTTGTCATCCAAGGAATAACAGGAAGATCTTTTCTATCTTAGGAAATTTAACACAGATACACAGCATTCCAGTTTTGAACACTAAGTGTAAGTAATGGATGCAGATACAGGGAAAAGGTAGGGTATATATCAGTATATCTGTCTGCACACACTTAACAAGATTAACCCCTTGGCAAAACTCCATTTCTCTGTGGCACCAGCTCAGCCCATTGCACTGGCCAAGTTATCTCAAAGCCCTGGGCATAGTTTTAAAATTTAGTCACTTTTCTTTGTAGTAGCAGCATAATTCCAGACTCAACCAAGGAAAATGCTTTGGAGAGCTGGTTAAATTAAACAAAAATTGATAAAACAGTTCTGTGCACTGAAAAGAATAAAAAAAAAAGGGGGGGGGGGGTAAGGGAGTAATTACTTGCAAGAAAAGAAACAGTGTTCTGAGGTCAGAAATTTTGCAGGTTTACTGGGGAATTTATCAGAGACACTAGAAGATTTCTAGTGCAAGTGAATGAAGCAAGGAAGAGGCTCAAGTCCTTTAATTATCTCTTCATTAGTGCTCCAAGACTGTTGTAAGAGGTCTGACATGTCTGTGAATAAAGGAAAAAAACTAAACAAGTAGAAAATTCTGTCTCACATCTGTGTCCTCCCCCATGCCTTGGCAACTGTTGTAGTGTTTTTATAATGCCTTCCATTTTCACTTATGATAAAATCATAACTATAATTTTATTTTCTTGACAATTAGTAAGAGGAACCTTTTCCGGAAGCTGCAAAATCAAGTTTTTTAAAAAGACTTTAGATGAAAAACTTAAACAAAAAAAGGATCATTAAGATACCTCTGGATTTTATAATTGCTCTCCAATGCTTGAGCCTTTATGCTCCACCTATAAAGGGATTTTCTTACACAGAACTTAAGATTGTAATGCAAGCCAAAAGAGCACTGACGGATACAGAAAACAACTGCTATGTGCTGGGGAAGTACAGAAAATGTGTATTTGCTGTGGTGGATGGAGGAAGATAATGCACTCACTGTCCAACACATCCTTCCTGGGTCTGGGCTGTAATTCCCAGGGCTGTCCCCAAACTAATGAGCCCTACTGCTGATGGCACCAGAAAAGCAGCCTCTGCTACCTGGGCATCTCTGTGCTGGCTGCAGTTCCCAGCACAGAAATATTCTGGGATAATAATGAAACTCTTTTCCTCCCCCAGGCCAGAGCTGGGTGCTGAGAAACCAGCCAGGAAACACATGTGGGGAACAGGCAGCAGACAAGTTGTTGCTCTGATGCTCACTCTCTCTCACTGTGAGGCTATGATGAAAATAAAAGCCTTTTACCAAAGCATGATCTGCCAGCATTTTCTTCCAGCTACCTTCTTTTATTCTGTTTATGCAAAAAGAAAGGGAGGAAATGAAATCTTGAATAAAGTCACTCTGCTGAAGGACCCAACAGGGTGGAGAGACCATAGCTCTAAATACATTCCAGCTATGATCTCAATCCTCAGTAACTACTGAGCACAGATGCATGAGAAATGAGCAAGCAGATGTGCCAGGACATATGTTTCACTGGGTTTGTAGGGTCACAAAAGGAAGCAGAAATGTGAAATGTCTTCAACTTCCAACTCCAAATCTTTTGCAGGTTGCCTCTTACTGCTTCCCTCCTCATCAATGCATTTAATTCACTCAGTGAATTCCACTCTTGGTAAGAAAAGCAATGAGAATGGAGTTTTTCAAAGAAATGTAAGAAGAAGAGTGACCTCTAGAGGAGAACCCCAAAAATGTGGAGTTGGGGCAGAAATCTGGCCTGAGGGCTCTGCCCTCCCGATGAGATCTGCCCAAAGGACAGTTTTTGCCTCCAGGATGAGAGGGAAACTGCTGGTTCAGCTGGTCCTCTGAAAGTGACAGGGAATTTCCCAGTAACTTCTTCTACAAGACTGCTGACCTTTTCTTCTGTCTCAACAGGGCCCTGTAGCTCCTTTTCCCCATGGAGAGCTGGAATGAAATATAAAGCACATTTCCTGCTGCTGGGGGGGTCTGGCACCCTGTGCAGGAATCAAGGGAATTCACTCTGTATTTTAAGATACTCTGATGCCTGGAGGTGCAATACTAAGGCTGCACTCCACAATCATCAGGAAAAAAAAGAGTCCAGCACAACTTACTCCAGAAAGACACCCTTTGCTAGGTGAATACAACATGTTTTGCCTCTTACCAGTTTGGCTTTCCATTGTGGCCAATATTGCACTACTGGAAGATTAAACAGAAAGAGAATGGAATGATTAGCCCTCATTTCTGTGCTAGATGAGCTGTGTGAACATGGTTGTTTACAAAGGTAATGCTAGAAATGACAACTTCTTGGCACTTCACAGCACCTCCTAAACATCAGTAAAGACAGCCCTGTGGCAGCCCTGGACACTGGCAAAGACTGAGAATTCCAAGAGGCAAGCAGGAAAACTGGAGAGTTGGAGTGCCATCCTTAGGAATCCTTAGAATCATAGAATCAGAGAATTGGCTGGGTTGGAAGGGACCTCAGAGATCATCAAGTCCAACCCTTGATCCACTCCCCCCGTGGTTCCCAGCCCATGGCACTCAGTGCCACATCCAGGCTCTTTGGAAATATCTCCAGACACGGAGAATCCACTACTTCCCTGGGCAGCCCATTCCAATGTCTGATCACCCTCTCCAGAAAGAAATTCTTTCGAATCTCCAACCTAAACCTCCCCTGGCACAACTTGAGACCCTGCCCTCTTGTCTTGCTGAGAGTTGCCTGGGAAAAGAGACCGACCCCCCCCTGGCTCCAACCTCCTTTCAGGGAGTTGTAGAGAGTGATGAGGTCTCCCCTGAGCCTCCTCTTCTCCAGCCTGAACACCCCCAGCTCCCTCAGCCTCTCCTCATAGGATCTGTGCTTGAGTCCTTTCAGCAGCCCAGTAGCCCTAGTTAGGAGGCAGATGACAAGCCTGTGGCTGCTGCCAGCCTTGCACTGGAAACTGGAAGGAGTCAGGAGAGGCTGGGGAGCTGTAAAAGGACTTGTGAGTGGTGTTTGATGAGAAGCTCAACATGAGCTGGCAATGTGTGCCTGCAGCCCAGAAATCCAGCTGCATCCTGGCTTGCAACAAAAGAAGTGTGGCCAGCAGGTCAAGGGAGGTGATTCTCCCCCTCTGCTCTGCTCTCCACCTGGAATATCGTGTCCAGTTCTGGAACCCCCAACACAGGAAGGACATGGAGCTCTTGGAGAGAGTCCAGAGCAGGCCACAAAGATGATACAGGGCTGGAGCATCTCTGGAGACAGGCTGAGAGTTGGGATTGCACAGCCTGGAGAACAGAAGGCTCCGGCAATCCTGATGGACTTTCAGTACTTGGGGGGGACCTACAAGAAAGCTGTAGAGGAACCTTTTATAAGGGCAGGTATAGGACAAGGTGTGATGGCTTCAAACTGGAAGAGGGTAGATTTAGGTTAGACATTAGTGTGAGACACTAGCATGGGTTGCCCAGAGAGGCTGGAGGTGCCTGGAGGTGTTCAAGGGTGGGCTGGATGGGGCTTGGAGGAACCTCGTCTGGCAGGAGGTTTCCCTGCCCATGCAGGGGAGTTGGAACTGGATGAGCTTTAAGGTCCCTTCCAAGCCAAACTGTTCTGATTCTGTGACAATATTGTATGGGATTTGACACGCACTGTGTCTTCAGCACGTGCTCTTAAACAAGAAAGCACTGTACTCTCTCTGCTGCACTTTTTGCCCTGCTGAGCCCAGGAAAAATTCCAGTCATTCCAAACCAAAAGACAGTTTTAAGGGTCTAAGATACAAGCACATCAAAACTCAAGATTTTAATTTATTTCCTTTCACCCTGTACTGATGGTCACAGTGTTTCCTATCAGCAAAAATAAGAACATAACCCAGTACATCTCTTTCCAGGGGTCAACATGACAGCACAGAATAATTGTCTAGGGAGAGCAAGATCATTTGCTTAATTCAAACCCACTTTTTTCCTCATTAGTAGTAGAAAAATCAATAAATAGAATAACTTTAATAGTAATCACATAGGGAAAAGTTGAAATGAAGTTAAATAACTGAATTTTAATAATGATTTTTAATTACAGGGATTTTCATTTTACTTTTTCAAATGAATCTTAAAAACCTTGCCCTTGGGAACCTCATTGTATTTATGAAATAATGAATAATTCAATACAGCTGCAGTTGACACTTGACAAACCACTGGCAGTAATAGCATTGCTGTGATCATTCTGCAGATGCCCTTCTTTAAAGTTCCTGCATCTGGTTTTTAACAGAGCTCTGAATTACAAAGCCTTTTGCATCCCCTAATTTTGTGAACAGATGCACCCAGGCAAACTCCTTCCTCAGATTACAAACCCTAAATTGTTCCATGTCACATCTCACCCAGGGCTGGAGCTGTAAGCATCAAAGCGACTCGATATGGCACTCAGTGCCATAGTCTAGTGACTGTGGCGGTAGTTGATCAAGGGTTGGACTCGATGATCTCTGAGGTCCCTTCCAACCCAGCCTATTCTATGATTCTATGAAAGAGTGGTCTTGGAAATTGCAGAGAGATGGTGGTATCCTGGCTGGTAGTTTTTGGCAGGAAGAGGAGAAAACTCAAGAATGTGCCTGCAGGAGGAAAGTGCTTAGATGTGCCCTGACATGCCAGCTGAGCAACTGATAGCTTTTTGTCTCCAAGGACAGAAATTCTGGGAATCTTACAAATGCCAAATTGTTCTTAAGATCTGAACAAGAGAGAAAAGCAAGAGGAGCTGCCTGCTCACTGACCACAGAAGTCTGCCCCAACCTCTTTTCCTGAAATCTCCCTCCATCATCCCTGCACTGAAGTAGTGTTTGCATTCAACAGAGAGAAAAACAAGCTACCCACTGCAGAAGGAAGCTCCTCACAGGCTGCTGGGATTGTCAGCAAAGCACCAGGGATGTACAAATCCATAAGCATAAAAAAATTGAAAAGATTACCATTAAAAAAAATACCCAACAAACACAAAACAACAAGAAAGCAATCTCCAAAAAAACAAACCACAAAGACGTTCAAACTTCAGAAGGAAGTTTTTTCAGCAAGTGACAGAGCTGTCACTACATTCCATGCCAGTGAGATAAGACAGGGCTTTAAAGTTCTGCTTAAATCAGAGCAAAGCAACAACTTGAGAGAATATTATCTGCACTTCATGCTATTGTTTTTAAGGAACCACAAAATTGTTAAGAAATTGTTTCAAGTCATTAATTAACAGAGCTTTTCAAATGGTGGGCTCTTCACTCTGAACATCCATTCAGAGAAGAAAATCAGTCCTTAATGCACATCACTTTGTGTACATTTGAACCTGTGGATTCTCGGAAACTCAAATGCACACATGATGCAGACAGTGCTCTTCTAGCAGCCATGTGGCTGAATAACTGAAGGGCTAATCCAAGGGAAAAGCCCCAGATCTCTCAGGAGGTTTTGGTAGTCATTTGGAAACCAAGACTTTATTATAATTCATAAAAAAAAAAACATACGGAAGCTTGTGCTTTCATTTACCTATCTAAGAAATAATAATACCATATCCCTGAATTCATGATTCACTTCACAGCAAGTTAATATGCAAAATACCCTTATTTACTTTGTCTGGCAGGACCAGGGTGCCTTGGGAACACAGGGAGGGAAACATTGTGCCATAGCAGTTCCTGTGGCCCAAAAAAATACTCCTGGCAGCTTGTTAGCAAAAACTGTGTTCTTTCTTCTTGTGCTCATTTGAGATTATGCTTGACCCTAAAGTGGTGTTTGCCATGCAGAAGTGCCAGAAGGTCTGTACATATATAATTTCATGAGTCCCTTCCAAAACCACATCCCACAAGCACCAGGTGAGGAGGAGTTGAGTTTGCTTTCACACTGCACTTGTGGGAGATCCTAACAGCCTTCAGTTATGCTCAAATTTGGTAATTTATTCCTTTCAACTCACTTGCTTGACAGCTAAACAGAAAGCCCTTTCAAATTAACTTGTCCACTTAACTATCAAACACAATTACAAAATTATTTACAAATATACTTTAGAAATCTTCAAACAGTAATGGCCTTTTCCTTTGGGGCTAATCCAAGGGAAGAGCCCCAGATCTCTCAGGAGATTTCAGGTTTTGTTAGTGTTTTGGAAACCAAGACTATTGTAATTCATAAAAATCCAAACGTAAGCTTGTGCTTTCATTTACCTGCCTCTGAAATAATAATACCACATCCCTGAAGTCATTGGCATAGTGCAAGGCACTGAGGTTCCATGAAAGCTGAAGGGCTCTATTACTTACAGAAAAAACACTTCACAGGAGTGTACATTTCTGTAAAGCTGCATTTATATGGAAGATGGGTGGATGAAAACTCCTACTGAGGAGGCAAGCTTTGGTTCTCCAGCAGTAGCTTCTCTTCAGCCTGTTTTTTCTTAGCCAAAGAGAATAAAAAGCAGAAAATCTTGATTTAATGGATTTTGGTTTGATTCTTCTTTATCTTTCCTTTAAAAGAATTGTTAATGACAACAAAATGTCAAAACACAATCAAGGGAGGGCTTTCCTCCTCTTCTGTATGCTTTCTGGCAGTATTTAATTACTACCTGCCAAATTAGTTTCAAAATGATGGCAAATAAACAGAAATAAAAAGCTGACAGGACCTATGCTTAACTTTGAGGTTATGCTTCATGCTCATGAATTTAAGCACATCTTTCACACATACTTTGGCTTTTTCTTCAGAGGTGATGGACTGCTGAGTTGAGAACTCACCTAATTTTGGTATTTCAGTAAAGCCTGTAATTATCCAAGCTAAATGGATGTTGAGTCAACCTCCAAATAGCAAACCTGATCCTTTAAAGCCCTTGTATTTTGAGAAACAGAAAGAAGGGCATTGTCTTCAAGGAAACTCTGCAGGTTTCAGCCCAAAGCTAGCACTGCTGGAAGGATTAAAAGCCAAACCTAACTTATTGCAGTCTGACCTTTGACAAAAGCTACCATCACAGAAGCTTTGCCATAAAAAGGAGTTTCAAAGAAAACTTAACTATGCATCTTATTGTAATGCATAGCACTGACAGGAATTTGGGGCTGCAGACAGCACAGTGTGATTGATGTGGCTTGGCCCACGTGGAGCAGAGTAAGAAACTGTATTCTGAAAAACAAATCAACAGTGGAGTAAGAGCCACAAAGTGCTCTGCTCAGGGTTCAGCATCATCCCCAAGAGTCAGCCTAAGCTGTACTCCACATCAGATCTCACTGAGATAAAAAGCTGACTTTTGCCTACTTTCATTTGTCCCACCAGCAGATAACTGCAGTGAGCCACCACTTGAGGGAATGATTTCTGGCAGTCAGGAATCCCTGACTTTCCAGCCATGACTCCATCCCCACCTGGAACATCCCTGCAATCCATCCTGTGGGCCAGCAGAGCTCATGCATCTCACCAGGCTGTAAGAAGGGGGAAGCTGAAGTAGTGCTACGTGTCTTGCAAAGTCCCTAGTCCATCTAGGATGCCACAGAAATCAAATCAATCCCTTCACTTAATCTAATTTTGTCTTCTGTTTCTAAGTGGAAACATCAAGGTGAAGATGGGGAGGAGAGGGTTGGGTTTTTTTAACAACATTTAAAATGCCTTGGCCTACAGAATGACTCAAGGAGAAAACAGGGGGAAGAGGGTTGTGGGTTTTTTTTTAAACACCATTCAAATTGCCTTAGCTTGCAGGATGGCACATAACTTACTCTTGTAGGTTGCTGAAACTGTTTTCTTTCCTCCTGTTCCTTTAGGGAGTCTTCAAGACTCAGCTCCATGCTTCAGAGATGCATCAGCCACCTTCTATTGTCCCCACCTCTAAAATCCTCATCAGAGGAGAGAAACCTACCCAAAGACAGAGCTAAATGTGGAGCTAAGTCCTCTCTCTGCCTGCCAGTCTCCAAGGGGGCTGTCAACACAGCTGAGCGTGCAGTGCAGGGGATGACAATAAGGCTGCAGGTAATAGAGCTGGTATTAAGAAGCTTTTACTCAACTCTCAAAGAGTGGGGAAAAAGATAAAATCTGATCAGTGGCATAATGGGCTTACTGCACACCACTGGGGAGAGCAGTGAGCACAGGAACAGTGATTAGATTCTTTTCCTTCATGTTACTCAACCATATAGTCTGCAATGAGAATTTAGAGAGATCAGATGTCCCTTCTGCCTTCTCTTTGCACACCCAAGCACAACAGTGCAAGGCCAAGTACAGAAAAAAATGAATGAGTTAGGACCCTCCAACTACAGACATGCATGTACACAGTCATAGCCTTTATTAAATAATTTCTTGAATTGTAAAACTGGTCCTTCCTTAGTAGAGGAGGAGTCAAAAGGGATAATGTAATTTCAGCAGCTAAGATACAAGGAAAACCACTATTTAAAAAGTCTCCAACTAGCAATACTCCTATACACACACACTAGTTCCTGCAAAATTTGTAAAATGCTTGTGAATGTTATTTTGCTTAATGGTTCACTCACAGTGTTCTGTTCCTGAAAGAATTAAGCACACAGAAGAAACACCCTGGGCAGGATAAGGTTTTAGAACTGAGCTGTAACTTGCAGGAACAGTTTCTTAGAGTTGGTTCCTTAGTCAATTCAGCTGCAAATGCTGGAACAGGTCAAGACCAGCCTCAGTCTACACTCCTATGGCCAGAAAAACAGGCAGAAGAAGGTTCATCAGATAAAAAAAAACTGTGTTGCTGGGGAGTTCAAAGTGGGAATCCATTCTGAGATTCTCTGGGATAGGACAGTCTTGCTTTCCAATTTCCAGATAATACCAACAGGCAGGGAACAGACTGGCCTGGTGAGGCAACAAAGCAATGGCCAAAAGCCAAGCTATGTCCTGACTGCATGCTCAGGAGCAGAAACTGATGAAGTGACAGACTGCTTGGGTGAAAAAGTCAATTTTTGGCAGTTTCATTATTACCCGGTCCCTGCAGAAAGATAGAATTAAATCAAGCAAGAACATCCTGAGGATTCTCAAAAGACATTGAGAGGCAATCTGGGTCAAACATAGATAAAAATTAGATCAGGTATCAGTGAGGCTCTGTTTGGAGCTCAAGCAGAAAGAGAGGGTCAAAGCTGCCTTGCACTTCATGACCTCATTTAGAATTTTTTTCTTATGCACCAGAAAATACTTGTCCTGCAGTGGACCCAAAAAACTGCTTTCTGAACAAAATTTGGGCAGTGAGGGGAGATAAGCACATTGCATCAGAGCTTTTTCTTTTCCTTAGAGAGACTTTTGGAGTTAGGGAATGATGACATTACAAAATACATGGAAAGGAAGAGTGATCTGCTGGCACAAAAACATCTTCTGGCAAGCTTTGGTGAAAAATAATGAGAAATACCTGCAGTCATGGTCATATTAGCCAATACTGATTCTTTTGGACTAGTTACCAGATGAAATAATTCCTGGAATGCAGTCCACTTTGCCAGAAATACTAATTCTTTTTGGAATTCAGTTTTTCAACCCAAGAACAACCGTGTTCTGTCTAAACTGAGAATACCAGACTAGAGTGTCACATTTCAATTTTGGACTGAAAATTCAAGTAAAAAGAAAACCAAACAACTCTTCTGCCTCTTTACTTAGCTCTGTCATCTTCTTCATGTATTCCTTTCAGAGCTGAAAGGAAAAAGATGGACCCACTGTCAAAATTCAGGCATGACTTAATCTGCTGCAACATTTCACTCAAAATAAAGGACCTTCTGGTGTGGAACCAGTGGAGGATGGACTAAAAAGTGAATTTCTCTCCACTCTGATACAGAGAAACACTTGAGCTTACCCTAGAACCATTCCTACTCAGGCTAAAAAAACCTTTAAGTAGATTTTAACCCTAGGCACATGCTTAAGCCATTTGTGGTCCAAGAAGGGACCACCAAACTGGGACAATATGTCTGTGTGTGCACATGGGATGGTGAGCAGTAATAAGAGCTACACATTTCAAAGTCCTGGCCCCACACTGGCAGGTCTGGGAGACATAACTCTGGGGTGTCATATATCAAACCGAGTGCACAACCACAGCTGGCATTTGGTAGCTGCAGACCTCAGCAGCCAAGACATCAACAGGATGCCAACTAGAGATTAATTCATTTTACCCCTAAAACCTCTATAAGAAATGTAAGAATATAAGAATATATGGATTTGTTTTTTTAAAGATTGATGGTGCCTCTGAATAACATTGCTAACAACAGCAAGCTCTTTCTGGTCACCTGGTCATGAAAATCAAAGCTCCAAGGTTTGCTAAGTTATTCTAAATCTGTTTGCATAAATGGGAATAAACTTACAGGTTGGAGAAGGAGCAAGCTAAGCAAAATGGAGGACAACCAGTCCCTGAGACTGCTCCCCCATGCAAAAATGTGCTTAAATGCCTGCCTTACATTTACAATTTTGTTGATTTGTCCCACACCTGAGAGAAAGCTCCTAGAACCTGAACAAAGCAGGGGAATCACTAATGTGGGACCTCCATATGCATTCAGAATGGTATTTGTCTCCTTTGAATGTAGTGACCAGATGCAAGTAAAAGGAGAACACTTTTCAGTGAGGATGCAGGGTTCAGAGACTGCCTAGAAAACACCAAGAGCATGAGGCACCCCGGTCTTATAGAATCATAGAATTGGCTGGGTTGGAAGGGACATCAGAGATCATCAAGTCCAACCCTTGATCCACTCCCCCCGGGGTTCCCAGCCCATGGCACTCAGTGCCACATCCAGGCTCTTTGGAAATATCTCCAGACACGGAGAATCCACTACTTCCCTGGGCAGCCCATTCCAATGTCTGATCACCCTTTCCAGAAAGAAATTCTTTCTAATCTCCAACCTAAACCTCCCCTGGCACAACTTGAGACCCTGCCCTCTTGTCTTGCTGAGAGTTGCCTGGGAAAAGAGACCGACCCTCCCCTGGCTCCAACCTCCTTTCAGGGAGTTGGAGAGAGTGATGAGGTCTCCCCTGAGCCTCCTCTTCTCCAGCCTCAACACCCCCAGCTCCCTCAGCCTCACCTCACAGCACTTGTGCTGGATCCCTTCACAGCCTCCTTGCTCTTCTCTGGACCTGCTCCAGCACCTCAATCTCCTTCCTGAACTTCCTGGGGGGCCCAGAACTGGACACAGGACTCAAGCTGTGGCCTCCCCAGGGCTGAGCACAGGGGCAGAATCCCTTCCCTGGACCTGCTGGCCACGCTGCTCCTGAGCCAGCCCAGGATGCCATTGGCCTTCTTGGCCACCTGGGCACACTGCTGCCTCCTGTTCAGCTTCCTGGCAATCCAGACTCCTAGCTCCCTGGCACTTGGCCTTCTTGAACCTCAGCCCCTTGGAATCAGCCCAACTCTCCGCTCTGTCCAGGTCCCTCTGCAGAGCCCTCCTGCTTTCCAGCTGATCCACACTCCCCCCCAGCTTAGTGTCATCTGCACATTTGCTGATGATGGACTCAATCCCCTCATCTCAATCATCCATAAAGATATTAAACAGAACCGGGCCCAACACTGATCCCTGGGGGACACCACAGCCGCCATTTTGATGCAGCCCCGTTCAGCACCACTCTCTGGGCCCGGTCCTCCAGCCAGTTCCTAACCCAGCACAGAGTGCCCCTGTCCAAGCTGTGGTCTGACAGCTTTTTCAGGAGGATGCTGTGGGAGACGGTGTCAAAGGCTTTGCTGAAATCCAGGCAGACCACATCCACAGCCTTCCCCTCATCCCCCAGGCAGTCACCTGCTGATAAAAGGAGCTCAGGTTGGTCAGACAGGACCTGCCCTTCCTAACCCCGTGCTGGCTGGGTCTGATCCCTTGTCCATCCTGTACGTGCTGTGTGATTGCCCACAGGATGAGCTGCTACATAACCCTGCCAGGCACCAAGGTCAGGCTGACGGGCCTGGAGTTTTCCAGGTTCTCCTTCCAGCCTTTTTGTGGATTGGTGTAATACTTGTGTATACTGAGTACAGGGATGCAAAGAGAACCAGGGCTGTGGAGGGAAATGTGTATCCTTGCTGTGCTTGAGAAGAGGCAGGACACCTTTTACATTTACCTCTGTATTACAATAAAGTCCAGCAATCAGACACTTCATCTCCACTTAGGCCTGCAGGAGCATTTTTGCACTGATTGGTATGTCAGAAATGTGCTGTCTTTGAAAGGGCAGCAATTTCCTTGCAGCAAATATGAATTTATGGCATGGAGGTGATGTGTTCAGAATCAAGAGAGAGGTAAGAATGAGAACCTTACCTGTACTTTACTGTGTTCATGGTCAGGAAACTGCTATCTGTATCACTGAGACATAACCTCATTCCTCTGGGGCCTTTCCATCTTCACATGGAAATAGGTAGCAACATGCTACATATAAAAAAGCTTCCCACAAATGATCCTCAACTGCTCCACTTGAAGACTATTAATCTAATTTCTTCATGATTATCTTTTCCGAAACTGGATCCAGCTGTTCAGCAAGCTTTAGTGGGAGGTTAATGAATGATGCTGAGTTCACAGAACAAAATGTTAAGCTTCAAAAAACTACTGGGTTCATTTTTAATGAAATGCTTTAAATTCTTGGCTTTTATCTATTTTGCAGCTTTACAAGTAGCCTTGGCACTCTTTCAACTTGCTTACTTGATATTTTTTGCTAAAGGAAACTCAAAACACATGTATTAAAATGCATCAGATTGTTGCCCTTTTAATCCTAACAGTATGCAAAATTCAAAGCCTTCCTGTAATAGTTCCATGAAAAACTGAAATTGATGTGGCTGCAATACTTTTTGGCAAGTAAGAAGAACTATCCAAGAATAATCTACAAAATAAAAAAAGAAAACACTCTTTGGAAGCTGTTAGGGTGTTAGGAGCAGGTATCCTACATGTCTGACATCTTCCTGGCCATCTGTGGATGTAATCCTGCCCCTATACACTGGCATTCTGTCTCAGGAAGCCCTGCCTCAGAATCATTCCTGACCAGCCTTAGCCTGGTTTTTGCCCTTCCCTCATGGTTTCTTCCACAGAAGGAGCTGAAGAGACATCAGGAACTTGCTGATTCAGTGGTACTGAACATCCATGGAAAACATTTGGGACTCAGCTTTGGCTTTCTTTGCCAGCTCTCTCTCTTATTCAGCTGTTCCCAAGAAAGGAGCATTAAATGGCTTCATTCTTTAGCCTCAAGGTGGAATACTCACTATCCATCTGGATGCTTTCCAAGCTTGTCCCTGATGGCTACTTTTAGCTTCCCCCACCCCAAGATACTTTTTTCTCCCAGGGAGAAGAATGCAGCAGTGTGATACCCACATTTTGCATATTACAATGGAATATTTACTTCTTGTCAAGTACTGAATGACTTCTCCAGTGCCCAGGGGCTTCAGCTGAGATGCACCACACAAAGACACAGCTCAAGAGGTCCCTGGCTCAGAGCTCACCTTAATACACAACACAGTACAAGATCTCTTCTGAAAGAAACTTCTGAGCCCCCAGACCAGATGACACAAGCTCTACATCCAAGAAACTTTCTATTAGTGGGGGTTGTTTTGATTGGTATTTTATGACTGGCTTCTGCTTCCCATCTCCTGTGTATATTCAGAGTACACACTTCTACTGCCCAAAGTTTAGTGTAGCTCTCACCTATACAGTCACTGTTAGTGTTTTTTACCCTGTTAATTTCTTCTAGGAAGTTACTAGGTATCTGTGAAGTTTAAAATTACCTCTTATGGGTGGAGACAAACATTTATACATGGAGCATCCCTCTCTTGCTCACCTTTGGGAGCAACTCCAGGCAGAGCTAGGACAAAGCTCTCTGTTCTCTCAGACCAAGGTTTCACACAGCTGTCTTGCTACCTTTACAAAACCATTCTGCCAAAGAAGTCAGGAACAGATCTAATCCATGCTCCTATGTACAGCTTTGATACTTTCCAGCATTACACATTTACAGACAGACCTTGCTGACAAGTTAATTAGTGTTTATGTCCTAAGCAAATGCAAGCAGGGTGTGTTTTCTGCTTCTATCCCCACTTGGCTATTACTTGCCAAAAATAGTTTTGCAGGATCCAAATGCTTTCAGGTCAGCTCCACAGCTATCCAAGGAGAGCTGGTTCTCTTGTCTGCTTATCCCTTAACTAAACATTGACAAATACATAAATGGCATGCCACCTTTTTTTGCTGGGAGAAATAAACTTCAGTCTGGCTTTGCTCTTTGCTGTATAAAACAATAAAATAGAGAGTAAGATAAAGGAAGTACTCGGTGCACAGCTCCAGAGACTTTTAGGCAAATTTTCAGCAGATCTGTAGTGCAGGACTGGACATATTTTATTACTACTCTGGCATTTTTACATCAGTTTACTATCAACAGGAAGCAAACTGTTTGAGAAATGCCAGACAAATGGCTCTGTGAAATCTCACAGCCCCCTAAAGTAATGCTTTTAAGCAGCTTAACTGGGGAAATCTCTGCAATGAAACTAAGCAATAGCTTGCTGTCAGAGGCACTGACAGAAGGACAGAGCACTGTTTCAACCACAAGAAAATGCACCCAACTATCAAGTTAAAAGCTGCACTGTGCTACTTATGAATCTGGATAATAATTTTGAGAGGAAGCATCAGAGACTGTGCCTTTCAAGTTGCAAAATGCATTTATCCCACAGAAAATTCCCCTTCAACCTCTCTAGGGTTCAGACTCTGGGGTTAGTGCTGCTTTGCTGGCTTGCTCCCTCCTAACTTGCCCCCTGTCAAATCACCTTTTAGGGGTACACTTTTCATCACCAAACCCAAGATGAGTGTGGAAATTCAGGTTGTCCCAGTACAAGGCCCAAGCCTGTTTCAACCAATTGCCTTTGAAAAATATAACCCTCCTTGTATTCAGACCACAGATTTTATGCTTCGCTGGCCATGCTGCATAACACTGATGGGTTTCATAGATGAAGAAGGATTTGCAATGGGAAGGTGTCATTATCTTGCCTTTTTTTTTTTTTTTTTTTTTTTTTTTTTTTTTTTTTTTTTTTTTTTTTCCCCCAAATTGAAAAATCGGTTTAAAACACCCCTGGGCAGAATTTTCACCTCCTTTGCAACATTCAGGGTATCTCTACCAACTGGTGTAACAGTACTAGGCCTTGCAAATTAATTATGGGTAGGTTTCGATCTTTCAGGCTGATTACTGGATACTGTGGTATTACAGACATTGGCAAGGATATCACAGGTGGAAAGAGCCTCCTTATATACAACACTCAAAAAGACCTTGCTGCAAATTGACACTTAACTCTTTGATAATGCTAATAAAATGCTTCAAGAGCAGTACATATTTTAAGACCAGCTCTTCTACTCAAGAGTAGATGCACTCATTTAGAAAGACAGAATTTACACTTCAGTTCTGAGTACGTGGAACACTTACTGTATAAGAAGAGTTGACTTCTCTGGAAATATCTGGGAGATAACTTTGAAAGCCAACTGGAATCTCCTCTACAGATAATAAGCAAACTCTAGGATTACTCACCCAGGGAAGGAGACTCAACTAACTCAGAAGAAAGATAATGAACAGCTAGGCTCTCCTTCCAAGGTCACTGCCTCACATCCAGCCCTGATAGATGCTTCTACCTAGAGACTGAGCAGTGCAAATTAGGGCACTCCTAATCCAGTCCCTAGGCAACAGATATCTATATTAAAAAACAATCCCTTATTCAACTTGGTGGACAGCAACTGCCCAAACCAGGAGGGATGCAAAAGAATGAGGACATGCAAATTAACAACCACTTTGACCTACATGCATCCTCATAATTTTAATAGCTCGGCTCACATTCTTTAAAAGGATTTCCTTGTGCCAAAGAGGAAACACTTGGCTTAGGAACTGCAGGGAAAACTATTGTTCTGGCCATAATGAAGATAAATGGTGAAGAGGGGAGCCCATGCACCAGTGTTTTCAAGGTTGCATTTTTTAACTGTGCTGCATTTAGGTGCAAGATGCACTGAGACAGTTTCTGCCTTTCTTTTAGCAAGGTAAACTGAAGTAGCTTCTACCATCCTTCCTTGCCCTGCACAGCTCCTTCCCACCCCTAAAGCACCCACTTCAGCAATGCCAGAACAACTGCTGCTTGGGGCTGGGCGCTGGGCTTGCTCAGGCATCACAGCCAAGTTAAAAAGAACCCAGCAAAGAACTGAGCCCTAACTGCTTTCCTGCTCCAGTTCAGCATTACAGCCCCAGAGACAGCAGAAAAGGAGAAAACAGCAAAGGAACTGTTAACCAGCAAAGCCACCAATAATAAGATTTCCAAACCATGCTCTAATTTGATTCCTAAATCCTTCAACCTCATGGAATTGCACTATTTTCTGTGTCATTTTATATATTAAGAAAAGCAGGAGGTAGTGGGATATCCCAGTGGGAATACCCTATGTAACTGGAGAGTTTGAAGTTGATGGGGAAAATGTGAAATATCTCTCAACATCCAGAAGTGCCAAAGGTCCTGGAGGAGGGGAGAGATAGCAGAGGAAGAAAGAGCCATAAAAGCTGATTCTCAGCACCAGGATGCTGGAGAACAGCTCTGGAGTGACATGCTGGGAGGGAGCTGGGATCAGGGATGGGGTGAGGCAGTTCTGGCCCCACTCCACAGGTCCTCAGCCTGCCCCTGAGCCTTCTTCACACTTCTATGGCAAAAAAACACAAAAAACCCCAACCCATGCCAGCTGCCTGCTATTCAAGTTGATTTCATCTGTATGATTTCTTTATCTGGGCTTCTTCAACCTCTTATATGCTACATGGGGGATGCAAAAGTGCCTCAGCAGCCTAGGCAGCAGTCTGTGGTGTGTGATGTTGTGGAGGTAGGGGACAAGCAGACTTCTGCCCCAGCAAGGGACCAAACAGGGAATTAGAAAATTAAATTCACCTTGTGTAGCTTCATATTACTAACCAAAAGATAACTCCAAAAATATAATAAGAAACTAGTCAACTCCTTTTCAAAAAGTACTGAGTTTTTCTGAGTTGGAAGAACTGTGTCTCTCCTTGCAGTTCAGTTGTACTTCCCTGTCCTGGTTTGGGCCAGAACTTGCTGTTCATTTCAGCAAGTGCAACTACTTACAAGAGACTTAGCTGAAAGCAAAAGTACAAGACAGAAAATCCCCTTTATCCTGTCCCAAACCACAACATTCCCCTACACATGGGCTTCCATAAGTCCAACCAAACTTTTAGGACAATTTACCAAGAAGATGCAGAGCTTTCAGCAAACCTCACTATCAACGTGTAATAATATTACATCCCTTTTCCAGCTTAAAAAAAAAAAAAAAAAAAAAAAAAGAGGCTTAGAAGTGTTAAACACATTCTCAAGAGTTTAAGTAGAGAAGACTCAGAACATGGAGTGTAACAGTTCATCACAGCAGAGAGTCTATCAAACCTCTACATACCAAAACACAGGCATCCACCCACCCAGCCCACACTCCAACTGTGTCCTGTAGTTCTGAGGGATGCCCTGAAATCCTGTGCATGGCAAAGCAACCCTCAGTAACAGGAATGTCTGTTGTAGGCAAAGAGCCAGCTAGCAGCCAGCTGTGCACCCACAGGGCCTCAGGAACCTCCATCATTAGAGGTTTTAAGAATTTTGGGAAGTATCAGGATCAGCTGACTTGGAAGTGGTCCTGCCAGGAGGCAGCAGGATGCAGGAGAGGACCTCTTGTACTTTCTAGATCTGATGCAATTCTGATGAAAGCAAGGAGATCAGAAGCCTGGTTCCAATCCTGTCTCTGACAGTGACTTTTCATCCATTCTTGTAGCTACCATTAGCTTGTCAGATTGCTCTGCTTGCCATGGAACTGGGATTAAAGCATTTTCTAATTCATATGAACATGCAAAGTGCCTCTACACAGACAGAAATATAGGCACCATGTACATCTCAGCTATATTTATATCTATAACTGTTTATCTACAAAACATACTTACAGTGTTTCTATAAACAAGAGTACGGTAATTATGAAAACAGTAGATGAGAATGAAACCAGAAAAGCATTAAAGCTAGAGACACCATAACAATAACTCCAGAGCTGTTACTCACAACTGGAATTTTTAAAGCAGAGAGAGTTTGTGTCAGACCAGCTGAAATTTTCTTACATACAAAGGAGTGATTACCACTCCTGAAGCCAGAACAAATAACCGACTGCCATGGCCTGCTGTAGCCAGCATAATCCAAAACATCACATCCATCAATAATACCTCCCTTTTGTGCCAGCATGTGCCAAACTGAATAAAATGGAAGCTCTAAGAGAAAGAAATATTCTCCAGCTCATGTCATACTGAGAGAAACTGGAGAAGAGGGACAGACTTAGATGACAAAACTTCTGTGTGAAAGCCCCAGAAGGCAGGAAACTCCCTGTGCTTTAGTGATGCTTTTCAGTTTCTGATCAGTGATGGTTTAAACTTAACTAAACCACAAGAGGGACCAGAAAAAGAAAAAACTTCCTTGGCTTCCCTTCTGAGCTATTGCTTCAACATGCTCCATGCCACCACCTGAACATGGTCTTACACCTAAAATGTAGTTTACTAAAATATATTTTACAGGTTAAGTGTATACAATATAGACTTCATGCATAATGACCAGCCTCCACTTAGGTTGTCACAAAATACAGGGCCACCAAATATAACCACTGCTTGTTGAATCCTGTTCTATGCCTCAAAATATGCTCTTGTCCTTTGAAGAGGAAGCATAACAGGCACATTCATCAAGGCCACCTGAGCTACCTGGTGCCCTGCATGTATTTACATACATTATCTATGACCGTGCAATAGCTGAATATGTACTGGTAAGTTTTAAACCCTATGCAACCATCACACACAGACATTTCTGCAGAGATTATATGTCTCTTCTCAAGAAATGACAGGAAATGACTGGGGAAAATTTATGAAAACTGAAATAATCACCATGCAAATCACTGAAGTGGGTTGGAAATGCAAAGGGATTTAATTCATCAATTTGCACAGATTAGGCAAAACTGAAATTCACTGCATTAAGAGCTACTATTTATTTCTTAAAACCTTTCTTGGCTGGGAGCCATTAGGTACTTGTAGAAGATTAGAATTCTTGGTGCTTGATGGGTTCTCTTTAAAGAAATGGAAAGGAGAAAATGGCAGATTTGAGTCATTAGGATCATCTTAACTCCTGTATTTTACAAAAATAGATTTTTAAAAGCAAAAATAGATGACAAATGGCCATTTCTACTCTCTACAAACATGCTTCCAGGCACACTACCTGCTCTTTACCTGCTCTTTCCTCTTCATGCTGACACATACCATAGGCTGAAAGATCCATTTTACAAACAGTTTTGGTTTGTCTTGCCACCTGCACCCTAGAACAACCTTTCCCTGACAGCCAAACAGCAATTACAGACCAAGCTAATTCCCTTTATTCGTTTAAATAATATAAATTGTCTAGCTTTATTCAAGATGAAGGCACCATCCATGAGGCTGCCTGTAAATCCTCCTCACACAGCATCTTGCCAGCATCCCAAATGAGCATCAAATCTTCCCTGCCCTTCTTGTCCTACTGCAAACCTCCACCTCAACATCCCCTGTTTGATGCTGTCCCAACCCTAGCCTGGTTTTGGGTGATTCTGGGAGACATCTTTGATCCCTCAATTCAATTAGATTTCTAAGCCTGAATCTCAGGTTTTTATTGGGCAAGAGATCAGCACCCTAAGGACTTTCATTCACTGTACATTAGCAGGCTCTTTTTGATTAACAGAATCACACAGATTGACTGAAGTTATTTGATTTTCAAGGCTTGTGGAAAGAAATGCTTATGTTGACCTTGTAGACAAATAAAGAAGAAAGCCAGCAATCCCTAAGACAGTTCTAGAACACAAAAATATGCCCAGAGTGAAGCTTAAAACTTCTGGTTTTAAGGAAAATTAGTTTTCAAAGTTACATTTAAACAGGCCTTCTTTAATTCATGCTTTACAAAATCCTTTAACTTGCATTCAGTTCTGCTTCTGCACCAGAAGAATGACAAATGGAACTTGAGAAATAACCAGAACTCAAAGGGGCTGACCCTGCAATTCCATATTTTGAGAGGTGAGATGTTTGCCTGACATCAGTCCATACAGGATTGCGTGGAAGAGTGGGATTACTGCTTATTCCTGAAAATATGTTTAAAATCTAGTTTATTACATTGTTTTGCAATTATAATTATCTGTCTGAAAACTGGTTTAAATTATTACTCTCACTTATAGGATTGCTTATTTTGTTGGCATGTCCAGATAAGGGTGAAAGCTACCACATCCCAATGGAACATATTTTAAATTTCTACAGCAAAGAGGTTACATGGCTGCTTGACTCCAGAATTTTCAAAAATTAACTGTATGACAACCTTTTCTCCTTGCATAAGAATATATATCAGATGCTCAACTATAACTAAAATTTGTTTGCATCTTTAAAGGCTGGGCTAACAAGTGGCACACAAAGAGACCTGCTAGCAATGCAGTCTATTCAGCAGTAGCCATACAAGGACCAGTTCCATGCAATTTTTTGTACCACTGGAAGCTCCAATATGCAGAACCTGTAGAGAATGACATGACTTCTACTCTTGTAGTCCACGCACATTTTATAAAATCAGTCAAAAACATCGAGCATGAAGGAATCTTGCATGAATTGAAAAGGTCTCTTCTTCCTTACCTTTCTAAGTTGGACTCGATGATCTCTGAGGTCCCTTCCAACCCAGCCAATTCTATGATTCTGTGATTCACATGGGAATTTATTTTGACAAATCAACAAAGCTGAAATTATAGGAGTTTCTAAGATTTTCTTTTTTTGTTTTACTAAGTTATCTTCCCTGCTTCTTATGTATAATACAGATTTACATCTTGCCTACTCCAAAAATTATGCAAGCATGAGAATCAAGAGAATAAAAGTTACATAACTGAGAAGACCTTTCAATTTAGGTCCCTTCAAAGCTCTAATACTTTGTTAAAAATTCCAGCAGTTAATGACCATTTTTTCAGAAGGGATGTTCTTGTTAGCAGTTCTATGGCTTTACTTTCAATTATCAAGCAGGATCACACTCACAATTGAATACCTAGGAGCAAAAATGGGCACAAACCTTGGGCACAAGAACATCCTTCGAAAAAGTAACCTTTAAAAGACATTCCAGAATATAATATAGGGCAGGGGTGTTACCTCCCCCAAGAGCCTAGCATGTTTTCACACCTTTTAAACTGACTTCTTTAAAACTGACTTTTTTAAAACTGACTTTTAAACTTTCTTCACTGACTTCTTAGCCAGTCAGAGGGCAGAAAGACTCCACTGGATGATGATACTAAGCATAGAACAGACCCCTGTGTCTCTGTTAACATAAATACAGTGCTGTTATTCTAGCTGTGATGCTCTAAAGTTGCACATTAGCCCTGACTGAGATTGAATCAGTATCAACATGTGTCATGGTGCTTAAGCACCTGCAAAACCAAGGACATTTTGGAAAATCCTAGATAAAATTCAATTCTGATTACAAATTGTATGTTCCTATGGCTTATGCTCATTTCATATATATATATGTCTGCAGCCTCTGCATGCATGTGTTTGAAATTTCTCATTATTTCATTTGCTCCAGAGTGTACCCAAAGGTGCTTGTTGGGACCAAGGGATGGTTCACTTCTCCAGCCCCTGTGCTGCTGGGCTTGCACACCTCCAGCAGTTGCTCTGCTTGGCAGCTTGCTGGAACCTCTGTCTACCTACTGAGCCATGGAGTGGTATCCCATGCACTTCTTTTTAAATTGGCTTTGCATCTGTTTGATTTTTTCCTGACAAGATGTCAGTGGCATTTCTAACACTTGGCAGAAAGCAAGAATGGCTTGTGGCTTTCCCCCTCTCCTTCCCATCTAGATCCCTGCCCTGGCAGAAAATACAAATTTTTAGTATTATTGATATCATTGCTAATAATAATAATAACAATTATTATTATTGCTTAAATTTCCCTCCCACAAATCCTTTTTAGTGTGCTAATAACATTAGAACTGCTACCAGCAGTAGTTCAAAGCAGATGTTTGTTGTGCACTTCAGCTCCCCTGGCTCTACCATTATGGCAAGGGAAGAAAAGAAACACATCTTTTATTAGAGGGAGATGAGAGCGAGGTTGGGAGGAACAGAGTTTTTTCATTTCAGCTATCTTCTGTATTTTGGAGTTTCTTTCTTTACGCTGTCATGACACAATGTGTGTGACACAGAGGAAAAAGAAAATCACTGTTTTGAAACTACACAGCTTTAGAAAAAGCTGGAGTCATGAGGATGACTGGTACCAGATCACAACCTAGGAAGGAAAAACCACAGGACTTTTGAAACTGCATTTCACATTAGGAGCAGATTCACAGAGCATGAAAACCAATCACTGCTGCTTCCTACAGTGTACTCTGGAGAAACTGCCCTCATTGCTTTGACTGATGCCAGGAAATCAGAAAGAGGATGATGGGGGGGATGCTAGTTTATGCTGTGGTCATGTATAGATTCAGCTTATCTTCTGGGTAGGGTTGTTTTCCCTCATCTTGGAATTGCTGAAAAGAAGAATGAAAAATAAGCAAAGGTTTTGTGGGGAAGAGAACCCTCTGGTGTCTCCCTGCAAGCTCACTTGTTGCTTCTCACTCTGAAGTGTGGGAAAAAACAATCTAAGTAAAAAAAGAAACTAGTGGAAGAATTATATTCAAAGGAACAAAGGCAAAGGATGCTCATTAGTGACACAGGTCCCTTTCCAGTTTATCATAATGACACATCACACCAGGGGAACTCACTTCTGCCTTGCAGGCCCAGGGGATCTGCTCAGAGTGAAATCCTTAAAAGGAGCTGGCAGATTTTCCCCTTGCTTCTCCTCTGGAATAATGAAACAAAGCACCACATTTATTTCTTGCTTCTCTGCCAAACTGTGACGTGCAAAGAGGCACATTGGGGAAAAGGGCCCTTGCCAGAAAACTGGCTGTGGCTGGTTATCTCTGCTGGAAAAGAACACAAGTGTACTCATGCCTGTGTCTTCCTATGGACTTGGGTGAAGAGGGATGAGGAAGTCATGATTCCTGCCACCCTCACCCCCAAAGGCCAATTAAGATTCCCTAGGATGTTTTTAATTAAAGCAAATGTCCAGCCAACAAAGAAGGAAAGTCTGGAGGGTTGACATCACACCTCCTCAAAAATCACACCCAGACACACCTCCCAGATAAAGGCTCCAGAGACTTTTATCTGCTCAAGAGACTTTCTGGGATTCATTCCCCTCTTTTGGCCCCACTGTAGCCAGAGCCCCTTTCTTATCTGTCTGACAGGTCCATACAATGCTTAATTGACTTGCCTGGGGTCTTGGTTTTTCTTTCTTTAGGAGAAGCAGGGCCTCAGAGTGGTGATGGAGAGAGATTCTGTCCTTTTGGCTTTTAATTAAAAGACTTCCATAATAATGCCATCCCTTTGCAAACCATGACCCCTTAGAAGATCCTGTGCTGACAACTGCTTTCCTCACACAGCTGGGAGCTGGGAAAAACACAGGGTTGAATTCTCAACAACTTTGGCTTTGTTTTCCTAAAGCTATAAAAAATACAGCTTTCAAGAGATGGAAGTTATGCTGAAGCTGGATTTCACAGACACCAAAAACTTCAAATATGTCAGTCTTGCTCAGATATATCTTGCTCAGATGGCTGGCTGCAAATATATTTGACAAATAAGAAAGTTTGAGAAGGGTCACTTATTGCTGAAAGGCCACAGAAATCCTAAATAATGGCCTGAAGGTGGCTGAGTACTGAAATTCCACAGAGCCACAGCTATTAACAGAGTCTCAAGAGGTGGTTGCTATAATGACAAGGAGACACAATTCCTCTCCAAGGGGTTTGGGATTAGCTACATTTTCCCCCAGCAGCACTGGATGGCAGCATGGACCATGGGAATGAGGTTCCACAGGAGGAGCAGAGCACTTGAACAGCATCCTGCTACTCACCAGATTTTGGGATACACATTCCTGCCCTCTCCTCTGCCAACCCTGCTCTGCAGCTCAGCTGATGGCCCCATGAGCCAAGTCAAGACATGAAGCTTTTATGTGAAAAAGCACATGAAGCCAGTGAGCAACTTGCAACTTGTACACAACTTTTTGTTTGGTTGGTTTTTTCCTCTTTTTTTTTTTTTTTTTTTCCTTTTTTTCTTCTTTTGTTCTTTTTCTTCTTTTTTCCCTTTTTCCCCTTTTTTTCTTTTTTTCTCAATAGAAAACCAGGAAAAAATATTCTTACAGCTACTGCAGTTCAGAGACTTGGCCCATAATTAGCAGTTTGCACTAAAGATTAAGACACTGTCCCTGTGACTTGCACTGAATAAATACACTTAATGGTTATTTGTTGTATTAAAATCAATCACCACAATTAGATAACAAAAAAGAGAAAACAGAGTAAAAACACTCAGAAGAGAAATGTCTGAGTGCATACTGGAGAAGTATCCAGATAACTTAAAAAAACCAAAAGGAAAGGTGCAATTAAGAACTAAGACATTCCATAAACTCTTTCTCTAATGCAAGAGCTTAGCATCTCTTCTGTCTTGCATTCTGAAATTAACTGATGCTGCTTTTGCATCCCACCAGTGCTTTCACTGCTGTTCTCATGCAGCAGTGTAATTCAATCCCCTGGAATTGTCCCATACTTCTAGCTGTATGCTGTATACACAGACTCAACAGTGTGTTCCCAAGGTATTAAAATATAGCAGAGGCTTTCTAAAGATCCCCAGCCTCCCACAGAATTTTGCATATACCTAAAGAGAGAAAAACTATTACAAGACCAGATCAAAGTATACCAAACTTAGGTTAAATTATTCCAATGCTAATAATAATAGTTATAAATGAAGTTGATGAATAAGTCCATTTCAAGAGATAAGTGCATCATAGATTCTATGTTTATATATTAATGTATTATAATTAATTCCCTCTAGGAGTAATGCTGGCTTGGCCTGGAACCAAAGCAGCTGTCTTAGGGGATTCTCTGCATGGTACTCCCTCCTAAATACACTAGAAGCAGACAGTTATCCACTTTTAGGTCTTTTATAATGCTTGCATGGGCAAAAATAGAGAAAGAGGCAGAGATGGGAGGTGTGGGGAGAAAAGAATAACAACAAAAAAAGCAATGCAGCCTGGAAGTCAGGAGAAGCGAGTTTCCCGCAGCACAGCTCCAGGGGTGCTTTCTGAGGCTCTCAATAGGAATCCAGAGAGCTGACACTTTCTGGAGGAAACCAGGCTAAAGAGATTATCTGAATCTGCAATTGGAGATTGGTTTGGTTATTTTACATGCGCCTTCTGGTGTCCATTTCTATTCCAGAGACAGAGCTAAAAAGCTCAGCTTGGTTTGACACGGCTCAGGAATGGAGACGCAGGAGACTTTAGCAGTGCTGCAATGCAAAAAAAGGCCATAATCTCTCCAAAGTTCAGGGCTACTTTTCTTTGCAGCTTCGTCTTTGTCTGCTGGTATATCAAACTGACAAATTTCCAAGTGGTTTCCAATGCACGTTTTATTGGCTGCTGGAAGGCATTCCAGTGACCCACTGAGAACTGACACTCTGCATTAGCAAAAAGTCCAGTTATTTAACCTCCTCAGCTGCACCTTGACCTTAGCAGGCCAGAGGCTAGGAGAGTGCAAGGATCTAGCCACAGCAAAAACAAGCACTTCAAAGGAAGCCTAAATTATCCGTGCAGAAAATACAGCAAATGAAGAATGAGTAATGTATTACTAATTTTGCTTCAAATAATGCACGCAGTATGGTACCCATAAACTTTGCAGAAAGGAAGGAATCTTAGCACCAAAAGCATTGAAGTTCTCAAACTTTATGGAAAATTAACAGGCTGGCTGGCTTCTAACAAATAGTCGTAACCTAAGAATAAGAAAGTTGCTCAGGTAGAAAGGGTCTCATTACCACTGGAGCTGAGAACTGCCTCCTGCAATAAGAGTTCCATGCTAGAGAAGCATCCTCTCTTACCATCTGAAGACTGAAAAACACCTGCCTGAAGTACAACAAAGGGACATTCCCATCTTTATCACTTTGTCCTCAGGTGCATCAGACCTCTACAAAAAAGTCTAAAAGACTAAAAGTCTGATGTGATTCTGTGGGCAACTTCAGCTGCCTGCCTGTATATCCTGTGGTCAGACTCGATTCTTTAGAGGTGAGCAGTTCACCATTTCTCAAGTTTCTCATTGCTGACCATTGCCAATTCTCTCTGACCTACTTCTAAAAGCCCCAATCTATATATAAAGCATAAAACTTACTTCCTTATAAAGCATTCAGAACTCTACTAAACCAGCCTACGAGCTCTATTTGCACTACTATAAACTTTTGTGCTGGCCTTCCTTGCTCTGCAGGATGGGTCTGGCCATCCCTGTCTGGTCTGTAGCTGAAAATACTACTAAATATCAGCATTATTTTTTATACCATTTAGGGTTGTCAAAGTATTTTCATGTGTGTAAAACAGCACTACTAGGGCAAGGAAATTTCATGGGCTGTCCTGTCTCACTGTTTTCTATAAGTGGACTGAACTAGTGCAAGCTCGCTCCACCAATGTGATATTAGTCTGCAAGCTGCATCTGTATGTTTAACAGAGGACTGAAAGATAATGAAAGATTAAGGTCACAATGAATAAACAATAAGCACAAAGTCTATAAACCTCTTTTTGTCTGTGGATGGCTACTTCCAACACTGCAAATGGAAGCACCCACGCAGGAACCACTGGATACTTGGAAAGTCAGGCACAGACCCAAGTGCAACACAGAGAAAATGCCCAGAGGAGGCGAGGTGATGATTTGGTCTTGGCTATGGGGGAAGATCAGGTGCATACAGAGCCAGCTCTAACATTTCTTTGAGGTTGCTAACCACAACATCCTCCCAATTTCCCAATTTTTAGTTGTATTTCAGCTCATTCCCCAGACCTGGTTTTGAACTGTGCTGAAAGAGAGATGGTGCCAACATTGCAAGTTCTCCATCACAGCACTGAATCCAGTTGTGTCTTTGGAATACCTTGTTCAGCATTTGAAATTCAAACAGGGCATTGGTGAAAACGACTTGGTTAAACCAGGATCATGGACAGCAACAAAAGACACGGCAAACACTGCTGCTTTTCCTCTCAAATAATTTACCTTTCATTGGATAGCAGACCTGCATCACAGAGCTGTTGCCACCCCCAGGTAGTTGCAGACAGCAACAGCAGAAGGGAAGGAATTTTCTGTCAGACATCAAAGTTTCTGCAGGAGAGGCTTGTTATGAATGCCACTTTCAGGCAAAGCTTTCCAAATCTTGACACACCAAAAAAAAATTAAACCATAGGACACAACTCTCTTAAGAAACCAGGGTTTACTGCTGCTGCTGCTCACAGTGACTTCTGTGCAAAAACACATATTCTAGGCCAAGACTTTACCCACACATGCGCCTCACTGGCTCCAAATGGCATTATTTCCCTGCATTTTCTATGCTACACAGAAAAAAGATATTACCTTCCACTGGAGTCACTGTTTCTGGAATTGGAATTTCTTTTGCCTAACACACATAAAAAAGAGGGAAAGTACGGTGTGTCACACTGAACTAAACTAACAGCTCAGTTGGTTTTGGGTCTTTTACTATAGCTGCAACTAAAAATAAATGTCATACAGAGTACTACTCAGAGCCTTCCCCCCTCCTTTTTTTTTTTGGACACCTTGCTGTCTTTTGTTTTCATCAGAAAAATTCCAGTCTTTAATATTACACGTGCTTGCTAAAGGTAAGAAATCTCCCCTTGTCATCCTTATTTCTGCTATTTTCTCTGTGCTCACACATGTTTGGGGAGCATTGCTGTTATTATTCCTGACAGCACCTACCTTCTTGCCTGTTCAGACATTTCTATGACTCATGGCCACATTCCAGAGCACAACGTGAAGAGATTTTAATGGCTGTGGTAGAAAACTTTTTAGGTAGCACATATGTGTCAGCCTATTTTAATCATTCTCTGCTTCAGGTACAACACTGTGCCCTGCAGGGTTTGCCAGGTTAAACAGCAGACTAATAGATGCTTCAGCAATACTTTTCCTCAGGAAGGCTTCAGCATAATTTATAGCAGGGCAGTGCAGTCTGTCCAGGGGCATGAGCAGGCAGGAACCAGGCATCTTGAGCTCTACGTTCTTCCCTAGATGTAGTCAGCTTTTTTTTTTTTTTTTTTTTTGGCATGGAAACAGATAATACACCTGACTGAGTGAGCAGTTGTTTGTGAACTTGCTGCCATTCCCAGAACTCCCTACTAAAGGGAATTCACTACTCTGCTTGCAGTGTGAGGAGGATGAGCTGGTCCTCAAGCAGGGTGGGAATTCTCATGGATCTTCTCGTGGTGGGGGAAGAGGCATCAGGGAGGAAAATGGGAAGCAGTGAAGTTGAAAGGCAGAGCTCCTGGTACGTCAAAGGGACCAGTTTTGAGGAGTTCTTGTTTAGATGATTTCTCACACGTCTCCATAACTTATTAAGACTTTAAAATAGGAGTAGACGAGGATTTAAAGCCTGTCAGTTCAAACAGAAATACAAAATACAGCCTAAGTGGGATGCCCTGGAGCTGTAGGCAAGGCCCTGGCTTGACCATTTCAGTGCCATCTGTCCATTTCTAAGCACTGGCACCAGAGAGATTTTTTTTTCAAAAAGTGCCTTTCACAAGGCAACAGACACCATGGAAAGCCTTGAGTCTACTGCCCCTTCAAACAGCTGAAGGCTCAAATTATACCAACCAGCTTTTAGATGAGGGATTTTTTTTTTTCTCAGAAGCAACCAAAACACCCCACGTGCATTTTTACCCTGCCATCTGCCCAGCCTGACACACTAAGTAATTACGGTCTCTCCTTAAAGCTTGGCCTTGATTGTGCAGAGGTGAGGCATGAAAAGGAGGATTAAGTCTCCCTAGTCAAAACCTTTGTCAGAAGGACTGATCCAAGGTCAGATACACACATCTCTTCCCAACAACGCCCAATGGAAAAAACCTGGACTGTAGAGGAAAAGCAATGACCTGCAGAACTTTTGTTATCTTGATTGGGATGTTTTTTTAATATTTTAAAAATAAAACTGGCACCAAAATTAAAACTAAATATGCAAGCAGGACCAAAATGTCTCTGGAGTATGAGAAATCATTTGAACATGTTCCTCAGTATCTAAGCTCAGCTCTAGCCTGATGGAAAAGCTGGAATATAAAACACATCCATAAGAGAGAAGACAAGCATGCTCAGACAGGCTGAGTTTGGAGAAGACCTTTCCAGAACCAAGTTCCTGGGGCTGCATTTAAACCAAGTACGATGGCAAAAACTTGCACTCACAAATGTATTTCTGCCTCAGGATAAAAGCACACCTCCCTACAGGCTCCTGTGACAACTAAAACCCAAACCTGTGCTTTCCATTGCAGAGTCCAGTGCAAATTCACATTACATAAGAGTATTTAAGAGACAAACTTGTGAGAAACCTAATATACCACTTATTTCAAAACTAATTAATATACACTCCAATACAAAATAAACATAATCAACAGGGTACTGTTTAAATACCAGAAAACATAGGTCTTGGTTCTGCCCATCTTCTATTTTTAATAGCTCTCAAATAACAAATTAACTACAAGAATTTCATAGTAACCACTACTGGCTCCTTCTTTTCTTGCATGCCAACCTCCATCTGTAACTGCAGAGCATACACCTAAAATAGAAACTCCATGGGACCAAAAATACTGAATGTTTTCTGCTATGTTTGTCCAGCACAGAATGAGTCTTGTTCTGCTACCTGGGTTCCTGAGCAGCAATCTGAATTTGAAGAGAGGACTGAAGTCGATGTGAAGTGCAATGCAGCTCATGTCATCAGGCATTCCAGTGACCCAGAACCTCTCACAGTGCAAAATAAAAGAAAAAAATAAATATAGCGTAATGAGTTTGCTGCTTTTCTGACATAAGGAACCTACAATACGTGTTCCAGACTCAAGCAGGAGTTGGAGGCAAAAACTAGGAAAGGCTGAGAAAGAAGGAAGCCTCAAAACCCAGCACTCCTTAGCAGGTAATTGCTGGGCACCAAGATGGCATTTAGCATAGCTTGAATGTGACAGAGAAAAACCTTCTGGCCTTCAAGGGGAAAAGAAGAAAAAGACTTCCAGCACTGAAGGGACTGTTCCAGCCTTCAAAAAAAATATTAGGATCCGACCATCATCAGTGCTGCTCTCTGCAGTCAGAGAACCATAGAATCATGTAGGGTTGGAAAAGACCTTTAGTATCTTTCAACCTTTCAAGGCTGGAAAAGACCCTTGGGATTACTGAGTCCAACCACCACCCTTACTCTAAAAAGTTCTCTCCCAAATGATATCCCCCAACACCACATCTAAACAAACCTTAAACACACCCAGGGATGGTGACTCCACCACCTCCCCTGGCAGCCTGTTCCAGTCTCACCAGGACTTAGGATCATTGAGTCCAACCATTAACCTAATACTGAAGTGTCCACCACCAAATTATGTACCTAAGTGCCCCACTGACGTGTGTTTTTCCAAAACCTCCACAGGAAAAAAATGAAAATAACTTATCTAGTAGAAAAACTTAAAAGAAATGCAGTGTTGCTAAATCAGCCACTCTCCCCTCTAGAAAGAGGCCTGCTCTTCTGAGTCTTGCCTCAGATATTCCCTTTCTCTGTGCTTTTGAGACACGATGCTTCTGCCACCATAGTCATGATGCAGAGAAACTATCACTGCCAACAAATTGACAGAGAAATTCAGTCTTGATAATCACCCTGTCCCATGCTTCAGCCTGATCCACATCCCAGGAGGAAGATTAATCCTCTTAGCCTCTCAGCTCCTGGAAGTGATACTTACAGGCAAACAACTATCCTCACTCATTCTCTTCCTCAGATGATAATCAGAAAAATGTCTGTATTTGGCTTACTCTGTCAAGCTGATTTTAAACCTCCTAAGGAGCACATGCTTGCTCGCTCTAGGGATAACCCTGCTCACCCCTCTGCTTTAGCCTAGAAGGCTGAGAAAGAAGAAGGCAAGCCTAGGAAAGGGTTAACACAAACCAGTTCCCCAGGGAAATCCTGAGCTTGGTGCACATCCACAGCATGTCAAGGCCTCCAAAGGCACTGTACAGTTATCCTGGGGATGGAAGGGCCTGGTAATCCTTCAGCTCTTTACTTTTCCCAGACCGTAGAATCACAGGTACTGTTCAACTTGATTTTCGTGTATCCATCACTATTAACTCATTCCCTTGATTTGTAAAATTTGTAAAATTACAAGCAAACTTCATATTTTTCTTACTTAGAGTGTAAACCATTTGAATAATGAAACATAATTTGAAAACTGTATTTACAATACAATTCACAGAGACAGAATAGGAACTGGAGCTAATAAATGATACGTTTTTTCACATGTCTATACATGACTTCTGGCTTAAAAAAAAATTATGCATTTCAGTATTCTATTCTCTCCTGGAATCAAAAGGTGCTGGAGGGAGACAGGACAGGCAATAAAATATATGCAACACAAACAGCTTGGTTGCTTAATTAGAGCAGCAATATAAAAGAGGCAGCAATGGAAACCAGAGGTAGCCCTGCAGGGAGAAGAAATAACTTGCCCAGCTCATTTAAATACAAGCCAGGCACCAAGGTAAGAAAAGAGGCTGCAGAGGGTAGAACAGACAGACAAGGAGTTATGTCCTCTTAAGTCTTAGTAAATCTTCCTCCAGCTTTGACTCAACTGTGCAGTATGCCAGGTGAAATTAAATCCAGCATTTCTAGGAGGGAAGGTCGAGCTGAAATGCACAGGTAGCTCAGGTCTTCCGTGGAAAGTAATTTTGGTTGCTCAGCATCACCTACATCTAACACTGTAGATTTAGAGTTTGTGCTATTTCATTCCAGATTCAGAACTTTCCACGGTTTTTTGCACTAGTCAAGGTGACCACTACACTGGCAGGTTGGTTTTTCTTTAGGAGATTTAACAAATGTGACATGTTCATGGAACCAAAGCCTTGGAGGAAGCTTCCACTCCATTTGCAATGTGTTAAAGGAAGAAACTGTAGGCACCTTATTTCAGCAAAACATAAATGAAACCAGATGAACATGAGAACGACAGAAACAGATTAATTTATTATTAATGTCTAATTATTTGACAGCTAAGCAAGCTGGGGAAACCACACAGACAAAAAAGAGTCTTCACCAAAACGTCTGTGAAAAGAAACAGTTTGTTCTCACTCTTCTGGCAAAGTGCTTGAAATGTTAGGGAATGATATATTGTGTGAAAGCCTCAGAGCATAAAAGCCAGGCAGGTCATCCAAGAAAATGGTGAACTCATAATTTGCTCTAATTAATTAATTTCTTTATAAATCACACTGACGAACCTTGATTACTTCAACACCTTCCTAATCTCTCAGGCAGTTTTTGCAAACTCACAACTACATTTTGAAGCCTTAACAAGGATCAATTCTGCATTGAGCTGATAAGTTTCTAACACATCCCCCAGCTCAAACTGGGCTCTTTTGCAGGTAAGAAATCAAATCAAAGGGCTGTGCTGAAACCAATTCTTCTACTCCTAAAAAAAAATTAAGTTAAAAAAAAAATAAACTCAGCAAGCTCAATAAAACTAACGGCAAAAAAGCATAAAGCTGGAACAACTGAGTTAAACAGATGATCTTAGAACAAAACCTCAGACTTCCAGTGTTGAAATTCAACTGCACAGGAGGGATGTTTTTTGTTTTTTTTTTTTGGTTTTCTGGAAGTTTTCTTGATAAAATTTGATGGCAGAACTAATTCTGTGTAACCAGAGTGTGTTATTGGAAATATATAATTTCCTTCTAGGTGATTTGTTCTTAACATCTGTTCTGCATCAGGGTTTTGATACTTAAATGTACCCACTGTGCCATTGGGAGGGTGGAAAAAACCCTATTAGCTGGAGCAGAGATGATGAAAAGATGAGAAATCAAAGGGGACTGGAGACAGAAGGCCTTCAATTTTTAGCCAAGGCTGTTCCATACATATTCCCTGTGACTCTCCAAAGCTGGGCCAGTGCAGACAAGTTGGCACTTGGTGTCCTGAAGGAACAGGCTGGCAGTTTGGCAGGAGCCTGGGTTTGGATCTCATCCTTGCTCTTCAGCTGACACCTGACTTTGGGCAGAGCTCAAGAGGAAGTAAAGCATCAGGAAAAAAGCTGTCGACTCCCCATCTACGGAACAATGAGAAGCTAATACAGCAGCTTAAACGAGACATGACTCAATTAATGAGAGCTGATGGGGCTAATGACTAAACAGATGGTATGCCTGAAAAAAAAAAAAAAAAAAAAAAAAAAAAGGGAAATATAGCATACATGCCAAGTCTAATGCTGCCACTTGCAGAGCACTGAAACCACTGAGAAAAAAGAGTGCTGTTTACCTCCAATACAATACAGAGCAAATTGCAAAAGGAGGATACCCTGCAAGCCAGGACTAAGGCAACAAATCCCTCCTTTCAGCAGGCAGATTTTGAGTTTTTAAAAAACCTCTCTTACTACAGTCCCCAGCAAGCTGGTAGGAATTCTGTTACAACCATTATTTCTATCTCTGTATACATCCATTCTTTCTTTTTGACAGGCTACAGTACAAACACTTGGGCCAAGTGTGGTGTTTTGTTTTTTTTTTTTTTGTTTGTTTTTTTTTTTTTTTTTTTTTTTTTTTTTTGTTTGTTTGTTTGTTTGGTTTTTTTTTTTTGGAAACAAAAGTCTTAGAACTGAGATATGGCTAGAACTAAAAGAGCATCTAATGCAGAGCACCATCCAGTGCTATTGTTACCAAGGTGCAGCTGTAAGGGAGGGACAGACAGGGTGTCCCCTCTTGAAACACAGAGATACATTCCAGGAACAGCTTTTTGAAGATTTGACTGGACTTGATCTCACTGTTGTAACCCCACTGAGCTACCTGAGTAGAGATCAAATGTTATGGGCCACTGGATTGTCAAGACAAATCAACATTAGGGTAGAGAGCAGCCTCTCTCCTTTTTGATGATGTGCCAACTACAATTATATTTGTGACATTTTGTCATAGGCCTGAGAGACTGTAATGAGCACAGACCTACAAATGTGATCAAAATAAAATGCTTCCAGCTCCACTCACCAGCCTCCTTTTTGAAACATTACCCATATGTTCACTCATCAGCTATTCTTTGATTAAGCTGCTGTGATCAATACACCCAGTGTTGCCAAAGCTTCCTGTGGATTAAATACCCCACTCCAGCATGTCTGTTCTGCTAACAGGTTTTGCAACAATGGGCCCCTCTATGGGGTTTGCCAGCAGGAGGGAGGAGGGAAAGGTTGATCTTGCCCAGCCTTAGGTTATGACTGACAGGAGTGTCTGCTCTGGGGTGAACTTTTGATTTCCTCTCCCCTGTACTGAGGCACCATACAGCTGTCTCCTCCCAGGACAAATAACCTAATGTGGCAAAAGCATTAGAAGCACTCTCATCTTCTCAGATTGCTGACATTGAGAAAAGAAAAAAGAAACTGAGATAATGGAATTTCCTATTCTTGAATCTGTAAGAATAGATTCCTTAAAAGGGTGATCATAGAACCATAGAATTGTCTGGGTTGGAAGGGACCTCAGAGATCAAGTCCAACCCTCACTACACTACAGCTGTGGTTCCCAGCCCATGGCACTGAGTGCCACATCCAGGCTCTTTTGAAATATCTCCAGACATGGAGAATCCACTACTTCCCTGGGCAGCACATTCCAATGTCTGATCACCCTCTCCAGAAAGAAATCCTTTCTAATATCCAACCTAAACCTTCCCTGGCTGAGAGGTGCCTGGGAAAAGAGACCGACCCCCCCCCTGGCTCCAACCTCCTTTCAGGGAGTTGGAGAGAGTGATGAGGTCTCCCCTGAGCCTCCTCTTCTCCAGCCTCAACACCCCCAGCTCCCTCAACCTCACCTCACAGCACTTGTGCTGGATCCCTTCACAGCCTCCTTGCTCTTCTCTGGACCTGCTCCAGCACCTCAATCTCCTTCCTGAACTTCCTGAAGGGCCCAGAACTGGACACAGGACTCAAGCTGTGGCCTCACCAGCGCTGAGCACAGGGGCAGAATCCCTTCCCTGGACCTGCTGGCCACGCTGCTCCTGAGCCAGCCCAGGATGCCATTGGCCTTCTTGGCCACCTGGGCACACTGCTGCCTCCTGTTCAGCTTCCTGGCAATCCAGACTCCCAGCTCCCTTTCTGCCTGGCTGCTCTCAGCCACTCTCTGCCCAGCCTGGACCTCCCCATGGGGTTGTTGTGGCCAAAGTGCAGGACCCGGCACTTGGCCTTCTTGAACCTCAGCCCCTTGGAATCAGCCCAACTCTCCGCTCTGTCCAGGTCCCTCTGCAGAGCCCTCCTGCCTTCCAGCTGATCCACACTGCCCCCCAGCTTAGTGTCATCTGCACATTTGCTGATGATGGACTCAATCCCCTCATCTCAATCATCCATAAAGATATTAAACAGAACCGGGCCCAACACTGATCCCTGGGGGACACCACAGCCGCCATTTTGATGCAGCCCCGTTCAGCACCACTCTCTGGGCCCGGCCCTCCAGCCAGTTCCTAACCCAGCACAGAGTGCCCCTGTCCAAGCTGTGGCCTGACAGCTTTTTCAGGAGAATGCTGTGGGAGACGGTGTCAAAGGCCTTGCTGAAGTCCAGGCAGACCACATTCACAGCCTTCCCCTCATCCCCCAGGCACTCACCTGATGATAAAAGGAGCTCAGGTTGGTCAGACAGGACCTGCCCTTCCGAACCCTGTGCTGGCTGGGTCTGATCCCTTGTCCATCCTGTACGTGCTGTGTGATTGCCCCCAGGATGAGCTGCTCCATAACCCTGCCAGGCACTGAGGTCAGGCTGATGGGCCTGGAGTTTCCTGGTTCTCCTTCCAGCCCTTTTTTGTGGATTAGCGTGACATTCCCCAACTTCCAGCCATCTGGGATGTCCCCAGTGAGCCAGGACTGTTGGTAGGTGACAGAGAGAGGCTTGGCGAGCTCTTCTGCCAGCTCCCTCATCACCCTTGGGTGGATCCCATCTGGTCCCATAGATTTGTGGGGATCCAAGCAGCTCAGTAGGTCACTGACTGTTTCCTTCTGGATTACAGGGGAGCTGTTCAGATTCTGGTCTCTTTCTACAAGCTCCAGAAGCCAGAGAGCGTCCTCCAGAGGCAGAGACTGTCCTCAGGATAACCTGTCTTATTGTTGAAAACTGAGGCAAAGAAGGTGATGCTCAAAGCATCCCTTTGCCTACCTACTGGTGTTTCTGCATTTGATGCTCTCATGGACTTTTCACACAGGCCATGGTCCTGCCATCAGAAGGCCCCTTGCCATGACACCCAGCAACCCTGAAGAGCCTGTCCATGGAAGAATCAACACCACCAGCAAACCCTCCCATTACATCAGGTGGTTTTTCCAGAAGAGGAAACTCAGCAACAGCAAACTGTTAAGTTCTAGCCAACAAAAATAAGTTATTTCTCTGCAGCAGGAGAACAGGGATGCTTGTGAGATTTATAGTTGAGCCATTTAATATGATCTTTTCTAGGAATACTTGAACAACTGCCATCTAGCCCAACTTGTAAATGCAATCATCTTGACATGCCCTGTGACTACAGACAGCTTGTGACAGTGAACACAAATGGCCTCAACAATTGCCACTACCCTAATTAGATACAATACTGAGTAATTTTATAGTTAGGGTGGGGAAAAGACTTGGTCCTCAAGGGTAATTCTGGGATGATCTGCTGGGTGCATGACCCATCAAGGAGGCAGGGGGGAGATTCTGCCCTCTTAGCTCTCCTCAGCTCCACCCTCCAGGTTGAGGCTACCAGGGAGGTTCCTGGTAGCCCATCTTTGTATTGCCTGCTGTGGACTTTCAGCTGGAGAAAAGAAAGAAATTGACACATGAGTATGTCCAGTCTCACATTCTTTCTGACAGAAGAACATTAAAATATGCTCATCACTTTGAAAAAGATTCAGGGACTGATGTAGATACAACTTAGGAAAGAACAGCAACAACAGCAAATTAATTTCTCTGATTCATTTTGATACCTGCTTCTGAACGAGTGCCAAAAGTCAGCCAAGGCTGACTTCCTTAAACCTTTCTGCTGACTCCAGTAGCTTCCCAGCCAAAGAACATGTACACAGACATTGAAAATTATTGTTTTGAGAAAAGGTGGAGGAAAATAAACTTTAGTCTGATATGAGACAATAATGCAGGATCCACTGTTGTTTCAGCCTTAGCTATACTAAACAATTAGATCAAAACTTTCTTTAATTAAAAAAAAAAAGGTATTTTTTTCTTTGCATCTTTGTCCTTGTTCAGATTACAGAAAGTTTCCTCCATCTCCACTTTCACAATGCACAGGGTAGCACGGAGTATGCCAAGACTACTTCAGATTAGTTCAAAGCAAGACAGCATCCCTGTAAAGTAAGTGAACCATTCTCCTAAATTAAACTATGCAGTCCTTCTCAAATAAGCACCACTGTTCCTTGTACTGCAATGAACAATTTAGAAATACAGAAAATCTTGGGCAAAAAGCATATAGGGAGGATTACTGGGCAAAAGCACAAGAGAATTAAACTGAACATATTGGCACAGCATCAACAAATCTTTCAGAGAAAGGCTGACAGTCCTGCACAATAAATCTGCCCCCTCTCTGTTACAAGCCTGCCTGTGAGAACACTCTCCACTAAAAGCATTGCTACAGCAAAGTTCTATTTATAACAATCCTCATGGCAATTCCCTACTTCTCCCCCATTCCAGCCTCTTTTCAACAATCACAATGAGTATCTCTCTTGGATGCTATTAAAACAAAGGCGAAGATTATGTTTCCTCATTTTAAGAAATGCTACAGGTTACACAGAAGTACCACAGCCACAGTACTAAAATAGTGACATTCAGGTTTTACAAGAGGAAGTTCATGTACATCTGATTGTTTCTGGAGTTTTCCCAACTCTTTTTGATGACATCTGTCCTGGAGCAGAACCAACCACAGGGCTGCCTATTACACTCTAGAGCGAAGACATGCAGGTACACATAACCTTCTGTGTGTGCTTTCAAGGGAGTTGTAAGGCAGTGGGGTTTGAGAGACACATTCCAAGTCCCTGATTGACAGCTGCAAAATCTAGGCTCCTAAATGATGCAGGAACAGGTACAGCAAAGACAAGAGCAGAACAGTATAATCTCTCTAGTTTTGCTTGAGCTGATGAAAGCCTTGCCATTTTTTTCTCCAGCTGTATTAGTTACTCCAACTAAACATGCTAACTACCCCTACAATCCTTTTTTCTCCTAAATCTTTCCATCATCACGGCCATAATGTTATCACTGTTGACTGATGATGCAAAAAGAGAGATCATGTCTAAGCCAGGGAAGGGGGTTTGTGTTATTTATTTGTTCATTCCTTGACCTCTGTGAGTGGCAGCTGAGAGAGGGGCAGGTGGCAGGGGAGTTGCATGCAATCCCACATTTGTCACAAAATGGAGCATTTCTTGATCACTATGCTTTTAATGAGCAACGGAGTCATCCAGGAATGAGAAAGTTCACAGGCTGCAAGATTCTCTGGGTTTCCTTTCTTTATTTTCCCATTTTAAAAATAAAGAATCCCTTGAAGTCTTATTCTCTGAATCCTGTTTGAAATTCGGGGCCAGGACCGCCTGCATTGGAGGAAAACCAGGGCAGAGCCACCATTCTTGAGGTTCTGACCCTTAGGTACAACTTAAGTCAATTGCTGGGAGAGAAAATAGGAGGAAACAGGATACTTGTTATTTTTGTTCCCAGGAATTTAAAGTCCTGAACAAAGATTCTGCTGACGCATCCAGGTTGCTAAGCTTTCAGTTTGCTGAGTGCAGCTCCAGCCTGAGGACTCCAACAATAGCAGCTGTATCCCAACATCTTTCAGACTCCAGCTCTTTTCCCTAATTGCTCCAACCTGGATGAGTGCTGTCCCCCTCCCCCCTGCTTCCAAGCACCTTCAGAGAACTCAAAAGTCATCACAAACAGCATCAGAAGTTCAGGGCAACACAAAACCAACCTGTGCAGGATCCTCATTAGCCTAAGAACCAGCAGCCTCTGTGTGAAGGGTTAGTGAGGGATTTTAGAGGTAGTTCAAGCATCAAGATGTTGAAGCAAACCAGGGAATAGCTGCACTACCTGTCTATCCCTCCTGATTTCAATTTTCACTATACCATTTAAACTCCATTAGGATTTTCATAATTTTCCACATTAAATTAAAATGCAAACAATACCATTTAAAAATACTTAAAACAAGTGATGTTTCAACTCTCATCACAGTCTGATACAGACAGGTGGCTGCTTTCATCTTAAAACTACATTTCCAGTCTGATACTTTCATACAGTAAATTGGAACCATGAATTATTTAAGATTCACTGTAACCAGGAAGAGTGAGGGGGTAACATGGCCCTCACTGAGTCCAGCTGTAGCATTAGTTCATTCTTACCCAGGGATTACAAATCCCTACCCAAGCTAGTTATTTGTTACTAAAAAGAAAGGGGTCAAGTAGAGTAGCTCTCAATGTCTTTTTTCATCCATCTTTAAAATGCTGCTTTGCCTTTATAAATTTTCTAATAACTTTTCTGGTCTTACAAGTTTTCAATTATTAAAGCCTAACTGAAAGCCACAGAAAGAGGCAGGAAATATTCACAGCAGAGCTCCACCCTTTGGGAGTGTTAACAAGTTGCCTTGGGGAGCACTGCTGTAACTACATTAGGGATTTTTTTTCTCCCTTTATAAATAAGACTGAACAATCACTAGTGCAAAATTTCTTATTGCTGTTAATGGAAAACAAACTAGCACAAGGAATAAGATGGCTCTGGATATCGTTTATGCACAAAATTACATCCATCTGAGTTTTGTTTTGGAGTTTGGATGAGAAATTATTGAGCAATATTTATGTTTTCCAGTAACTCCCTGACAAGCCCTTTGAAATTTGACATTTCTTATCTTTCTTACAGTAAATGAAATTACTCAAAATTACCTCTATTTTCTTTTTTTACCAAATGACAGTATTTGGTACTTATAGGCAATAGAACACAAAAAGTAATTTCTTCCACTTTCAGGACTCTTTATGGGAAAAGTACTCAGGAAAGCATGCAGCCTGGGTCCTACTGTAACTTACACACAAGCCTTCAGGCTGTGAATTCCTGTAGTACAGATTTTCACTTACAGCTTCAAATGCTGAGTTGAATACTCCCAGCTTTACAACAGGGTCTCAGAAAATCAAGCAGCACACTCAGAACAATGCCATGATTAACATGAACATAATTAATTTCTTCTGATGCTCAGCAACTGCACATCTGCAATCAGAGAGGGGCCATATATGATGTTACACCTTCATTTATATCTGTATTTCCTATATACATTAAAAAGTGTCCTGATAATCTTTAGTCTTATTTTTTCACAAGAGTATTCCTTCCATTAAGGACCTTAATTCTCAAAAGGTTTTTATATTATTTCCAGTGGGGGGAAAAAAAACTCAGAGCCAAAAGTCACATTTTTACTGTCACCAATAACCCTAACAACCTCTCCAGCCAAAACTGGAGGGATGCAAGTGTCAGGAGAGCCCCCAGGACCTGTGTCAGCTGCTCAACCCCCAGCAGGTACTGATCATCCAGATGCAGCTCTCTCTCCACTTGAGTGAAAGGTAAAATAAACTAAAATAAACTGAAATAAACCCCACTTGTGAATGAAACCTTCAGAAGCATTAATTTAAAAAACCAGGGTTGTATTTTACTCTCTACAGTACTTCAAAGCCTGAAAAAAAAAAAAAATCAGAATCCTAGAGAGTAAAACTTGTTAAGTTAATGAAGGATTAAGATCAGTAATACAGGGAAGCTGCCCACAGCTACTTGGCACAGAACACAATCTGCTGTGTTAGACACCCCACCTCAATGGGGCAGCAGATGTGAAAATGAGCACTGTTAACAATAAGGCCAGCTAATATTGCCTCCTGCACAAAAAAATGCACTATTTAACAGAGGAGGTTGACTTATTGTATTTAATCTCTCGCCAATTTTACTTCCTGAAGAGCTCCTTTGAGAGAGGTGCTTAATAAGAAAGGTGCTATAGAAATAGAGAATACAGATGATTGCATATGCATATCTGTGTATTTTCTTTGGGAGGGGGATTTGCAGCTGAATGTGTTAACGATAAAAGCTATTGCTGGGTTTTTTCCTTTTATTTTAATTTTTTTTTAAACTCTCCCAAGATCCACAGCTGAACATGATGGGATGTCAGAGGGGGAAGGTTAGGCACAGAGAGATTAACATTTCTGGCAAGCCTGATAGTGCTGATGGCAGAGGAACTCAGCGTTTCCTTGTGGGAGGACTTGCCTGCAGACATGACATCCTATTTCCTCCAAACCCCTGCTTTTTGTTGTTTGGAAACCAGACAAAGAGCAAGAGAGGAGCAAGCTAGTGGAGGGATTGGAGCAGTTCTTCTTTTCCCAGGTGCTGGGGAGCACTGAGAAGAAGAAAGCTTCTGTTGTAAAAAACTGAAAAGGAGTAAGGAAACAGAAATAAAAAAGGAGGAGCCCCAGCCCTCCAGAAGCAGTAAACCTTCCCTTCTTTTCCATTATATCTTTGGAAGCTGCTGCTAAGGCACCCTGAAAGAGGTTTTTGTCGGAAGTCCCCTCTGCAGATGTCTGCTGATCCCTTTGAAGGCAGTTTAGTCCCTCACACAGCTGCCACTTTCTCCACTCCGCTCTGACAAAAAAAAAGGGGGGAAATATAATACTAATAAATTTCTGCCTAACCGAGCCAACTGCCACTGACAGCCACCCACTGGGGACTTTGGCCTGCATGGGACACCCTGCTGACTGCAGAGAGAGGCCCAGGGCTTTAAACTGCTTTCATGCCACATTAACACCCTGCCTGACAGAGCAGGATGGAAAAATCCGGGGCTGTCACATCCCCTGAGCTACCAGGAGCTGCTGCTCTCTCCTACCCTTTTGTCTCTCCTGCCTCTGTTCAAGGGCGAGCAAACAAAACTTTTCTGAAAATTCAAATACAAGGGAGAGGGAGGAGAGGAAACACCTTGCTCTTGCCCTCTTCCCTTTCTCTCCTCCCCTTTTTAAGTTCAAGCAGATAAGAGTGAAAGCCAAGGCCCATCTGTGGCTACTGAGCAGACTTTATCCCAGCTCATCTCTAAGCTTGCTTTAGGCTCCTTGCACTTTAATGCATCTTTAAGAATTGCAATTCCCTCACTCTGCCCCCTCCTTGCTCTCTCCCCCTCTGCTCCAGTCCTGACCCCTCTCAGTCTCTTTCTCCCCAATTAAAAATTATTCACATTTGAATGCGTGTATTTTCACCATCACTTGGCTTGGAAATGGGGCCTCCCTCCCCTCCTTCACATCCACCCTCCTACTGAATGAAAAATGGGCTGAAGGAGCTCTTTTCACTTATTACTTATTTAAAAGTGCTCCCTTGCATTTCACACTAAGCCATCAGTATGCCAGGCTGCCTTGGGACAGCATCTTGATGCTTATTTTAAAACTGGCATGTTAAAATTAGCAACGTACTTAATCATCTCAAAATTTAATTATTCTGCCTTTATTCCCCCACTTCCTGCTGAAAAGAAGGGTGAGGATCAGGTAAGAAAGATGAAAAGGGCATTTTCTTGAGAATTATTCACTAGCCTTACTTTTCATTGGAGGCCTGATAATTTTTATAAGCACTGAACACATAAAATTACCACGAGCTGGTCTCTGGGCTCAGCACATCTGAAAAGCAGATACAGGTTCAGCATGAAAAAAAAAAAACCTCGAGTTCCCTTTATCTGCACCTATTAATATTTATTTGTAGTAGGACAGCACCAAGACAGACACAAACCCTGCCACAAACAGAATATTTAATGCCCATCCCACTGGTCCCTGATGGGGGCTGGGACTAAGCTTTCTCCATGGCTGAGACCAGGCTTTTTTTTTTCCTTTGTTCTGTCCTCTTTAGCAGAGGGCAGAGCCTCCTTTTACAATGAGCCAGGGTTTTACTGGACAAACCTGCTTGTTCAAGGACCTAAAAAAAAAAACCAAAAAACCAGTGATGCCCACAGCTTCAGGGCTTGTTCCTAGGGGAACCTGAAAGTGTTTGGCAGCCCACAGATTTGTGTACACGTGAAGCAGATGTTTTATAGACACTTCTCTACTAAATATTTAGTGTATGACTGCTTGCAGCTACAGCTGAAGAGACAATTTTCTGTTTTAGGTATCTAAACAGATAAAGCAGGAAGGAGTCTGGAAGGAAAACTGCAACTTAGGGATGTAAACTGACTTGTTGAAAGACAACAGTAGATCTGAGGCAGGGCAGAGAATGGAAGTCCAAGTCATACTTTTGAAGATTTCCCCTCCAATTAGGAACACTTAAATTTCAATGGTGGGAGTTTGGGAGGACTCCTGCACAAAGACATCAGATCCTTCAAGAGCACTGGATGTGAAAAAAACTTATTTCTTGAAACACTGGTAACCTGTGAAGGAAAAGGTCTTTCCCTGAGGCATGAAAGTCCTTTGTGTTGTTCCACGGACAGCAGATCCACCAAATTCTGAAAGCTACATCTTCAGCCAGCATCTGACCACCACCTCGGAATTCCTCTCATGGGTTCAGACGTCTGATTTCATGCCCTACGAAGTGACAGTGGCCTTGAGCTGAATATGGGGTGTGATTAAAAACAGCAGTGCTTTTCAAATTAAACATTAAACAAAATTAAACTCTGTCCCAAAGTTGGGGAGCACAGTGGAGCAGAATAGTGCTCTCAAGGCCTAAACTTTGGATTTACTTTAGCTAAGAAGTCACTCTATGTAGAGAAAAAACAGCCAATTGTTTCCCCCTCCCTCTAGCTGCCCGCCACTGATACAAAGCACCAGAGACTGACTGACAAGTCCTGGGTAAATCCCTGCCTGGATTTCACTGCTTGCTCAGCATTATGGTTTTGACAAACTTCCCATGACACTGGCAAGGCGCATTTGCAGAAACCTCAGCACAGAGTATTTCTCTATGCAAATGAAAAATTTAATACTCAGATCAGAGAGAATGAGTCTGTAATTGGCATGGAATAGGACAGCTCTCTCTGGCTGGACTGACAATGCTGCTTAATGAATGATTTCCAGCACACTGATGCTGGAAATGCAATGGATTTGTTCACAGACCTGATGCTTAAGTCTTAAGACCTCGTTGTATTCAGGACAGATACAAGCTAAAGGATATTGTTCTGAAAAATCAAGCCATTTATAATGATTCTTGCACATAGAGCAAGACTAACGAAAACCAGAGAGATCCAAAACTGCTTTGAAAAAATTGGGAAAATTTGGAAGTGGGAAACTGTGTGATAGTCTGGATCCTCACTGTCAGAACATGCAATACCAGCCATTTCTGTCACCTATTTCTGGGCTGATCAAAAAGCAAATACAAGAAATATTATCACTGCCTCAAAGATGCCTGCAATGCAATATGTAATTCCCATATATTTTGTATTGCACATACCATATGTAATATGCTGTAAGAGGGGAAGCTGTCTAAGGAGGCAATTTTTAAAATGTGGCAGTATGACAGATTCTCTGATCAGAGTTTAGGGGTTCAAATGCTCCATAAAAACGTTTTCCCTGATGAGTTCAGTCACAGAGTACCAAATCTTCACTGTGAGGTAAATGGGCTTGTTTCATTGAAATGTACAGGATGATGTTGATTTATACCAGCAATGACTTGTCTCACTCTGACGAGCAACACAGTGAGGGTTACCTACCCATATAAGTGACCAGTGGGTATAAATACAGGACTGTGCACCTTGAGTGAGTAAAACTACAGAGTCCCTCAAGTCACTGAGACATTATTTGTGATAATTTCATCCACCTAGCTATATACTCCTGCATTGTCCCTAACAACATGTGCTGTAGAGGGAAGCAGGTGGGAAGTGGATTGTTAGGAGGCAGGGTTTAATAGGTTTAGTAAGGATTAATAGACAGACTGACAAAGAGAGGTTTGGGTTCATGAACAGCACTGTGCCACAAGATACTCAACAAGGACTTTCACAGAAGTGGATGAAAAAACAAGCTTGGCTGAAATAAGGCCACTGTGTATACCACAGGCTTCTGCTGGCACAGCCCTCTGTGAAGGGTGAGAAGAGGTGGGTCTCTCTGCAGGACAGGGCTGTGCCAGCAAAAGCCCCTCTGTGCAGACATGGCAGCACATGCTTCTGGTTGAAAAGCTGATTTTATGTGCACAAGAGCTCCAGGGATAAGCGTTACTAAATCGGTACAAAGAACAGCTTTGCCAACACAGCTGATTCCATAGCAAGAGCACTTTGTCAGTATGGTGGGTTTTCCTTGGAAAAACACCTCTAGTGTAGCTGTCTGAGCAATTCTTAGGTTAATCATAATATGGACACCAGCTTTCACCCAGGACTTGGAACTGAATCTCTGAAGTTAGAGAAAGCTCCTTGAAAATAAACTTCCTCAAGCAATTTTGTTTTCAGGGAAATCTCTGTCTCTTTGACATGCCACATCTCTAGCTGATCTTCAGCAGCTGTGGGATGTAATTAGTCCACAATATTCAGACACACAGAGTGACAAAGAACATAAAACCATGAGCATCTTTATCATTGCAGTACCACAGGCAAATAAATGAGATGCAGGATTTAGCCATGGCAAAGGAGGGGCTGCTGTCAACACATCAAGCCTACTTCCCAGATGAGAATGTCTGGGCAAGCATTGAATCTGACTGTTGTGCTGCTCTGTCCAATGCTAATGGTAATCAGAGTTCCAGTACTCCACTCTGGCAGCAAACACTTCTGGGTGATTTGAGGCCAGAGCAGATGATACTGAAATGTAATACTTTGCTGTCTAAAACTCCATGTTCCTTGTTAATAAAATTACAGCAACTCTAAATAATGTATGTGGGATGCTCTGAAATTGGAGGCACTCTTTAGTCCATCCTCATGATGGAGAAGGAAGGAACAGCTTAAGAGAGGCTCTCTGTGGACTACTCTAAACACAGGACAGGTCTCATTACCTCTCTGAGACTGAAGAGAAATTGGCCATCAATTAGGAAGAGTTCCCACTGAACATGCAGAAGCTCAAATTCATTGTTAGTTCATTAAATGTACTAACATCTGTAAAGGTTCAAATGGGCTTTTCAGGCTTCGGCTCAGCAAGAGATCTGCTCCTATTTCTTCTTAAATAATTGTCAATTAATGAGTTTAAATTGTATGTGGCAGTCTCTATGAGACACTAACAGCTTTTCAAAATCCAATAAAATCAGGTGAAGTTAATACACATCGAAAGGTTTTACACAGCATCTCAAATAAATGATACTTGGAAAAGCACATGTGTATTAAAAATAGATGATATCAGAGTCTTTGCATAGGCCCATTTCATGGCTATAACCACCAGTGAGATGAGATGGCACATAACATTTCTACTAGCTCCTTAATCCTGCTTTTCCAGACTGCTTTAAGGACTTCAGGGTAATAGCCAAACTACATGCATGTTTCCCTCTATTTTTCTCCTCATTTTCACAATACTCAGTGTTAAGAGGCATTTATTCAGAACTAGTCAGCACTTTGAGGTCTGAAAAGATCACACTGTATCCACCACACATCACTGTTCTGTCATTCAGTGATCACTTCCCCTACCTACATCCAGCCAAGGATTCAATGCCAGAGGAGGATTAAGATGCAAGGGAAAGAAGACCAGAATGTTTAGTGAGAAATCAGCATCTTTGCAACAAGAAAAAAGGTACTAGCAGTACAGTTCTGAGCCCCTCAGTTCAAGAAGGATATTGAGGTCCTCGAACAGGTCCAAAGGAGGGCAACCAAGCTGGTGAAGGGACTCGAACACAGATCCTATGAGGAGAGGCTGAGGGAGCTGGGGCTGTTCAGCCTGAAGAAGAGGAGGCTCAGGGGAGACCTCATTGCTCTCTACCTGAAAGGAGGATGGAGCCAGGCGGGGGTTGGTCTCTTTTCCCAGGCAGCTCTCAGTAAGACAAGAGGGCACGGTCTTAAATTGTGCCAGGGGAAGTTCAGATTGGATATTAGAAAGAATTTTTTCACGGAAAGGGTGATCAGACATTGGAACGGGCTGCCTGGGGAGGTGGTGGACTCTTCGTCCCTGGAGACATTTAAAAAGCGACTCGATATGGCACTCAGTGCCATAGTCTAGTGACTGTGGCGGTAGTTGATCAAGGGTTGGACTCGATGATCTCTGAGGTCCCTTCCAACCCAGCCTATTCTATGATTCTATGAACTTCACTAAGTGTATCAAGGACTCCAACTTGTACAGGAGAAAGGTGTGGTAGTTTAAGTATGCATAATTACCATCCATTCCACCACGCTGCTTGCCCTGACAGCTGCCTGAATGATGCTGGAAGAGGGGGCAGGGGAAGCTGACTTGTTGCTTCTCCCTCCCTAACAGAGATCCCACGTGAAGGGGGATGCATTCTGAACTTTCCAGACACTCTTCATGGTGAATTTACTACCTGACAATGAAAAAGGAGAGGACTAAACAATAGGTGAAGCAGAATAAAAGAGGGAGATGGGATAGAAAAGGAAGTAGGAGAAATATACTTTGACTTCTACCACTTAAAAAAAGTTAGCTCCCTCAGATTTTTAACCATTATTGGGTAGTTACAATGAGCAGCACATTGGGGCAGAGAAACAGGAAAGCAAAAAGGCAGCTGCAGCACACTGTGCTAACTTTGGAAAAAACACAAAACAGCATACGAGAAATAAAAATAAATGGTTTAGCTAGGAGAGATATAAGAAATTTGAGGAGAAAACTAGACTTGTTCTTATACCTGGGTCAGACCTTTTATAAAGGTACACTGAGTTCTCAAATCAGACTGCAGGATTTCCAGAAATCCAGTAGTTTCCCTTATCTGTGGCATCCCCTCTGCTTCTGAAGCATATTCCCTATTTCACATCACTTTCAACTTGGAAAGAAAATGCAAAAGCTGTCTCAGAAACTGGCTGCAAACTGTCACAGGCCAAGAAGAACCAGAGACTATGCTGAAGTTCTGCCTAAGCAGATCTGAGTAAAACTTCTGCAATCCTGTATGAAGTGTTTTTAACCACACCAAAACATAAAAGCACACCAAGAGCAAAGCACACATCTGCCTCCACCATTCCATGAAGTCAAGTCTCAACCAGTTAGCGCTCCATCTGGAGCAGCCACGGGATGCCACATCAGCATCACAGAGAGATGGGTTGGCAGGAAGGACAGGCACGGTTCCAACACACTCTCACAGTTTTTCCTGGTATCATCACCCCAGGCAGATGCCTCTACATAACTTGAACAGATCTGTGGTTGCCAGTTTTCAAACACCACTGTTCACCAAGACCCTCGCGTGTCTGTCACCTTACGCAAGCAATTTCATGTTCCAGCAGTTTCCTCTGCTTCAAATGCTGTAAGAAAGCCAACTATCTGCCTGCTGAACTTGAAATGAAGGTGTAGGATTCAAGTCCTACCTGCCAGTCAGGAGCTGTAACAGCTGCCCCTCATGATTTATTACCTTCCTGGAAGACTTGGTACTCTCAAACCCTTTACTGACTTTCTATGTGCAAAGTACAGTCCCTTAGACTCTCCAGATCCTTATTTCTCCTCCCACCTCTGGCCTATTTTCCTGTTGGTTCACAATGAAGGTTGGTTCTGCAGAAAATCATATAGTCCACCCAAGTGTAAGGACCACCTCTTGTGTGGACTATGGTTGGTACTGTCAAGACTTGGTGTTAACTCCATGCAGAAAGTGTGGGATTATTGAGCATGGATTTCTGCAGCAAATTCAATCATCTATCTTAGGAAGAAATATAGCTGACAAATGGCAAGTTCCTAAAAAAGATTCTAAAAGTAACACAGGTTTTTGAGATACTGTCTTGCATAACTTGCAGCTCAGCAGTGGTGATAGGTATGAATTAACTATTTGTGTTAATTTCTACTCTTTAACATGTAACAGCTGTTCAGTCTGGACTCCTTCCTTTTTGCCCACAGTACCTGAGACTGACAAGCACTCACTCATCCCTGGACTCAACAAGGCCAGGATGGTTTAGTTTCCAAGATCAGCAGCTGCACTGAGTCTGCTCTGGTCAGCAGAGTCTGGGGCCATGCCCCTGACACCATGTAAAGCCATAGTTCTGTAACAGGGCCCTTCACATTGGCTATTTTGCTTCCTTACAGACAGCTGCTCTATACAACATCACTAACATCATTACCACTGAAATCTTACTCTGTTGTGCAGTTTCTAAGCAGATCAATACACTTATTTCCCTCTCACCAGAGTACCACGCTGGTTCTCTGTTCTGGTTCTCGCTGGTTCTGTTCATCTTCTTGGCCTCAGCAGCAAATTTGAAATCCATGGGATAAAGCTTCTACTGGACTGCTTGGCTTTAGTTACATATGGCAGACAGGGAACACAAGGAAAAAGCCTGAAGATCTGCTTGATGACAATCATTCCCTAACTGGCACCATAGCTACAATACTCATGCAAACAGAGAAGTACAGTTCCTGATGGTCATGGTTTTTTTTCCTCTTAGAAGCATCCATGAGTTTATTTCTCTTGCAGGCTGGAGAGGGCTCACCAGAGGCAATGAAAACTCTGCCAGCACTGCAGGTGTGGGAAGGAACAGCCACTTAAGACAGGGGCCAGAGCCTCACAAAGCCTCCTAAAGTGACACAGCACCTTATTCCCTGCTAGGAAAAAATGATGGGTTAGTCCTGCCATCTGTTCTGAGGAAAAGGTGAATGTGCTTGTTGAGGAAAGTTCTTCATTTTAATGCTGGCTGAGCTGCTGACTGCTGACTGCAGTGACTTGAGATGAGCTGTGTGACTGATGCAGTTGACAAGGTTGGAAACCTGGCAAAAAGCCTATCTCAGACATAGTTGCTGAGATAAGGCTATCAAGCCAATATGAAAATAAAAAAATTAATCAAGGAACCAGAGGCAATTCCCTACAGTTGTCCCTGTCCGAGTATATATATTTTTAAAAACAAACTTGCCAACTCACTCAGGATGGGCATCTTCTTGGCCTCAGCAGCAAATCTGGAATCCATGGGATAAAGCCCTAAGGACACTTCCCTGCACGTGAAGGATCTTCCCACACCCACAGAGACTGCTCAGAGGAAAGCATGGCAAACAGAGGCTCCCACTCTCCCCCAGCAACACCAGTGGGTGTCCACTTCAGTCTGGAGCTAAAACTTGTACTCCACTACCCAGAAATCATGCACAGCATCAAAAGGATGGTTAGTGGCCACCAGGGTCAAACAACATCCAACTGACCAAGGTCAAGACTACAGCATGACAAATTAACAGCATTTTGATATTTAAATAAGTAGCAGTATCTGTTCCCACTTGCAGAACCATCCCAGTCACTGAAGTTTACGTATTTTTGGTGAAAAACATCTAGGACTCCCCTGGGCCTGGTAAGAAAGGTTGCATTAGCAACAGATTCAAAGAGTGCACTTGGAAAGCCAACATGAGTTTCTGTTGTCTCACACAACACATCTCTTAACGGGCTTTTTTCAGCAGGATGCCCAGGGAACAGTGAGACTGAGAGCAGTTTAAGGAGTGGGATGGGAAATTATGGCCCATATCAGTTCAAAGGGAAGTCTAAGGGTATGGCTGAAGAAACCTCAAAGTAAAATGCCTGTTCTCAAGTACACTCTATTGCTGCCTCAAGTGACTCACAGAATCACAGAATAGAACCCCCAGCTCCCTCAGCCTCACCTCACAGCACTTGTGCTGGATCCCTTCACAGCCTCCTTGCTCTTCTCTGGACCTGCTCCAGCACCTCAATCTCCCTCCTGAGGGGCCCAGAACTGGACACAGGACTCAAGCTGTGGCCTCCCCAGGGCTGAGCACAGGGGCAGAATCCCTTCCCTGGACCTGCTGGCCACGCTGCTCCTGAGCCAGCCCAGGATGCCATTGGCCTTCTTGGCCACCTGGGCACACTGCTGCCTCCTGTTCAGCTTCCTGGCAATCCAGACTCCCAGCTCCCTTTCTGCCTGGCTGCTCTCAGCCACTCTCTGCCCAGCCTGGACCTCCCCATGGGGTTGTTGTGGCCAAAGTGCAGGACCCGGCACTTGGCCTTCTTGAACCTCAGCCCCTTGGAATCAGCCCAACTCTCCGCTCTGTCCAGGTCCCTCTGCAGAGCCCTCCTGCCTTCCAGCTGATCCACACTGCCCCCCAGCTTAGTGTCATCTGCACATTTGCTGATGATGGACTCAATCCCCTCATCTCAATCATCCATAAAGATATTAAACAGAACCGGGCCCAACACTGATCCCTGGGGGACACCACAGCCGCCATTTTGATGCAGCCCCGTTCAGCACCACTCTCTGGGCCCAGCCCTCCAGCCAGTTCCTAACCCAGCACAGAGTGCCCCTGTCCAAGCTGTGGCCTGACAGCTTTTTCAGGAGAATGCTGTGGGAGATGGTGTCAAAGGCCTTGCTGAAGTCCAGGCAGACCACATCCACAGTCTTCCCCTCATCCCCTAGGCAGTAACCTGATCATTAGCTGAAACCTGTGACTAGAAACTTAGATTTCCTTACTATACATGGAATTGATTACCATGTTTCTGTTCCCTCCTAATAGCAATAAAGACTTTGGAGCAGTAATGCATCGTGATGAGAATTTTAAATGCCAAAGCACATAATATAATCTGATATTAAACTGTGGCTTCATACTCAACTTGAGCAGCTACATCTAAATTTCTGGCAGTAACCTTACCCCACAAACAGTGGGGGGTGTCTCACACTGTTTGCCATCAGGATTCAATTTTTTTTTTTTTCATTTCAATTTCCTATATATTTTTGGAGACATTTTTGGACACACTGATCTAGCGCCTTGGAGAGGATTTTCTCCTGCTGTCAGCAGACATGCCACATTCTTCCTAACAGTGACATGAATTAAATACAGTTCTGTTGCAGATACTTCACAAAAATAATTTTATTTAGCCTTTGCAACAAAAGAACAACTAAATTATCCCATGAGCTGCCTTTGTTACTACCCTCCAGTAGGTAACTGCTGAAACAGATGAGGCTTATACTTGGTTAGGTAATTTCTATAATAGGCTTAAGTCTCCCTTGAAGAACTGAACTGGACCTAGACAAGAAACTATTTGACCTTACCAGAAAGGTTGAAGGTTTGTTCAGTGAAAGAACACAAGAAAACCACAGGTCTAATAGGCTCAGGCAAAGGCTTCTTCACTCAAATTCAAACTGGTGAAGTTTCTATGCAAAATAGGACCTGCTGTCAGTGCAGCCAACTTCCACCTTTGCTAAAGACCAAAAAAACCCGAACCTCAGCTTCTATATTTTTTACTAGTAAAGCTACTCTTGAAACTGAATGAAACTGAGAAGTTTGAAGTCCAACAATTTATTTTCCTATAGGTCAACTGGAAATCATTATGTGAACAGAAGAGATTTCAGCCATGTCCAGACACTTTGCTTCCTTCATCCCAAGAAACTGGTATTAATAAACAGTAGGTTTTCATGTAATAATTTTTCTTGGGAACCCAGCTGAATTGCTTTAGACTGTTCTCAATATGATGTTACCAGCCATTGATACTAAGAAGGCAGAGAGATGAATACTTTTCTGCATCTGCTTCAGAATTTTATTTTTTTATTTAAATCAGAATGATTGCCACAGCTTTTCCTGGGAAACAGTAACTCAGAAAAACGCATTCTAGTGTGTGTAGGAGACTTAAGAAATGCCAGCTGTGAAAGGCTTGTTTCAGCCAGTGTACTGCCAGGCACTTCTGAATCCCAGCAGTTATCTTCAGGACCACAAAAACCACAAGATGAGGAAAAAATTACAATGTACATTTGTGTAGTGACACACAAATTCAAGCCAATGTCTGTGGCCCATTCATTGATGCCAGTCTGATGTGTTCTCATTTTCTTTTCTCTTTAAATCTTCTGTCCTTCAAGATACACAACCAGCTCAAGTCTCTCCAAAAATGATTACCAAAAAAAAAAAAATAAAATGTTCTGTCTTTGAGGCACCTTTTCAACACACCATTTCTTTTAGCTTTTACCCTGTATCATTCCAAGCTTTACAAGCTTCTTCCTCCTGAGTGTTCTTTTATTTCTGCAGTTTGGAGCAAAGATAAATGCAAGAAAGCAGGAAGCAGAAAATAGAGTGATGCAACAGCAGGAAGCCAGTTCACCTGTTCTTACCTTTATCAAAATCATAGCTTTGTATGTGCAATAATGCCACAAGAAATTAAGAAAACCAGGAGCAATTCTGACAGTGAATTTTCACATAATTTGACGTGAAATATAAGGCAAATCTATTTAGAGCAGCAAATTTTTTCAGGAATGTTCAAGGCTACGTGAAAAAAAAAAACAACACATTAAGATATGACTGTTGTGTAGTTAGTGCTCCAAATATGAAAAATAATTATACTAAGTAATGATGTTAACTACATTCCCACTTGAGTATGTGTTATGCTACAATATTTAATTACACACTTGCATTTCTGAAATACCTGTTAGAAGGTATCTCCTGCTGGAAGAATTTAAAAACAATACAACAGAACATTAATTCCCTTCCAGTACTGCACCCAAACCGATAAACCATAGCAGGCTTCCCTCCCACAAACCCCAGTTTTGAACAGGAACACCTCAGCCTGAGAAACTACAGCTTCAGAATCCTCTAAGCAACAGAAAAGAAGGAGAATATCAGAACTACTCAACAACTTTTAGCAAGAGAAGTTGCTACTGATATAAGAATACTGTAACTGCAATGCAGGCAGTGATTCATATGCCATTTGGAAGTAAATAAACTAAAAGGAAATCCAGTGTCATCTGTAACTGATACAGACACACTCAGACATATTCAGGTTTTATAAACCACAAATTCTGGTGGTTTGTTTTTTTTTTATAAACCACAAATTCTGGAATTTTGCAAAGAAGGACTGCAAGGTAGCTCTGTCAGGATTTTTCAACATTGATGTTACACAACATCATACACACAATTACAAAGTGTCTAAAACAAGCAAGCTAAATCTGTCACTTCAAAAAAGTACCTTTGATAAAGCTTTAAACTAAGAGGCTGACACTGTACTACACTTCAGGCAATGCAGGCTAAGACTCAGTGAGGTTAGGTACTGGATGGGAAAGCTGTCATTGCTTATAATAAAATAAGATATAAACAAAGCTATGAGATAGAAAACACATGAAAATAGTTTTTCTCTCTTTTATGCTAAATTTCATTCAAATCCGCAGAATTGATGCAGTCTTTATCATTGATTTTACCCCCCTGGCAATTTCTGTTCATTTCAGGAAGTGCAGGTCCTTACTCACTGCTAAGTTGGGAAAAGTTTGCAGGTTTGTTATGTTTGATGTTTCAACATAAAGTGTGTTAAATCACCAGAGACTGGTGAGTGTTCAAGTAATGAGGAAAAGGAGGACAGGAAGAATTTCAAATTTGTTAAACTACCTGAAAGTCAGTAGATTTCTAGTGAGGCAAAAACAGAACCTGGTTTGATTTTTTTTTTTAATGGAGAAGGCTTTTAAAAATAGGGACTCCTCCTTCTAAACAGGACTTTCATGTATTCAAACCTCCCAGTCACAGCTGACAACATCCCAAGAGCACAGCTTACCAAAAAGGGCAGGCAAAATTTCCCCAAAACATCCACATTTTACAACTGACAGTTCACATTTCAGTCAACCCCCAGCAATGAATTCTTATTCCAACATCAACCAAAAGGAAACTACAGCTTTGTTCTTTTCCAGTGTGTTACCTTCCCAGATTTCTGTGCATATAAATATATGCACATTTTGTAAGAATAATGGTGCTGTTAGTAATACTGCCACTTGATCTATTGTGTACTGAAATCATCCTTCCATCCACTGTTCCTCTGAAGAAGACTTTACTAAGCACTGCCTTTTCAAAAATAAACCACTCAACTATGTATTGCAAAGCCTGGGCTTTCATTTGCAAAAAGCATTTGGAAAAAAAACCAAACTGTACTGCAAAGAACATCAAGCAGATACTCTTAAGATATTTACCTCTAATGTTACACCAGCCACCCACAAAGCCTTTCGCACAGCATTCCAGCTGCTCCATGTAACTAACCAACCCTAAAAAGAATATTCATTAATGGCAAGACTGGAAGATAACATGGGAAAACCCCAGAGAAGGAAAGCACTGACCCCTCACACAGCCCTGTGTAGTGCCTTTGACATGAGCAAGAGAAAAGCCTCCCTCTTCCCCAGATACAGAAATGCTTTCAATTTTCCAGCACTGACTCCAATTTAATTTGATCTCTATCACTTACACCAAAAGTGCTGCATCAAAGGAACCTTGTGATGTGGGGCACATTATTTATATGCCCTCTGTGAAAAAGAGGGTGGGTGTCACCCTCAGTGCAGAGCTGGGAACTAAAGAAATGGGGGGCTTGGGAAAGAAAGAGAGATGTTGCCATAAGTAGTGTTTAAATCCTTAGTTTATAAACTCCATATTCTGTCCCGCATGTGTCTGGTATTTTATTTTTCACTCTGAATGTTGTGCTTATGCAATGGTCAGGAAGTCACTAATCTAAAAATAACTGGAAGCTGGGGAACTATCAGGGGAAGCATCACCTATGCTTCCCTGGGCTATCAGACTAGATGGATTTTCTCATGTTCCAGAATGGCTGGTTTTACTCTTTTTCTTTCAAAAAGGGTAATATGCCACAGGAACACAACTTAAGGTCAATGTGTACTTGTGCAAGTGCATCAAGTTTACATATGCATGGATGCACATGACTTTACATATAGATGGATAGCTTTAAACTCTGCTTTTGTAGACAAAGTTCAGATCAACAGCTCAGCTATTTGTATGCTCCAGAAGTGGCACATGCAATAGTCAGGGATTTCGAATTTTAAAACTGTAATTTGCACTGCATGTTTTTTAAACATGCAGTTTACATCAGTGCTTTTATACTTGCAGTTACCCTTTGCTTAGCAGTTCATTTACATGGCAAAACAGCTTCTTAAACAATGGGTATTTCTATTCTGGAGCTTTATGGTACTGTATTAACCAAATGTTGGAATGAAAACACATTTAAACAAAGATTTAATCCAACTTAGACAAAATGATGACTGGTGAATTAGTAGTGGCACAAAGACAGCTACTCTGCCTTTGTAACATCAGCAGTGTCAGAGATACCTGGAGGAGGAAGGATGCAGAAATCACCAGGTTGAGAGGAAAACTGAATTTCCAGCAGTCTGCCAACAAACTGGTCTGTAAGCTGCTTTGCTGGCAAGACCAGGAGTGTGGGAGATACCTGTAACACTTTCCAAACAAGCAGTCACCACTAGGGAGCTTCATCACCAGGGAAGACATAGCTGAGGTCAAACTGAGGATGGGAGGAGGTCAGGATGTGTCCTGTGCTACTGAACTCAGGTGCAACAGCCTGGGCTGAAAACACCTATCTGAAAGATCCACTTGAGATCCTCCAGACCCTCCACACATTTTCAAAGGAGGGAGAAAACACTTCCATGAGTCCAGACATTAAACAATTTTTATTCCTTTTTAGATACTTGTAATTAGGGGGGTTTTTGGTACAGGTTTTGACTTGCAAAACAGGCAAACTCATCAGCAAACACTTTGTGGAAGTGTGCTGAGTTTTGAGCTCAAAGCAATACTGATGAAATGTGCATGGAGTGTTTCTCACCTTAAAATATGACTCAGGTTCTGAATTACACTTGGAAATAATTTTGTGACTTCCTCTGGAGATCTGCCTCACTGAAAGGCAGTAGAGTTTCTCCCTACAGAGCTCTGATTTCCAATGCTTCTAATTACAACAGTGGCACAAAGTGAAGGGTTAGCAATTCCACTGGCAAGAGACTTTACCTCACTGTATACTGCTTCTGGGTTAAATGGGAAACTAGGTTTTGGATTTTCCTTTCTTTTTAGAAAATGGCTCATTGTTTGGTAACATCTATTTACAGAGCACTGTGGATCATAAGACATCTTTGATACTACTATTTCTCTGTGCAACAATCAAGTCACTCAAAATATAGCAGACAACTGGGGAAAGAAGAAAACAATGGATATATGATTAAAAAAAAAGATTTTTCACTTACCTGTATGTTTCAGTTCATGAATGAAGAGGAGCAGGCAAAAATCCACCAAAGCAGCAAAAACATGGAAAAGAAAATGAAAAGTTATTTCAGCATATTTATATAACACATAGAGATTGGTCCTGTAGGTGCAGAGGCCTGAAGATCTTACCAACTGACTTCAGAAACTAAATCCCCAAATCAGAAGGTGGGAGACTTATGGCAGAATCTCCCTCTAAGTTTGGACACCAAGCTTATTTTATGTGACAGCACAGTTAGTTGAAATGGGCTTAAACTGTGGAACATGACAGTTTTTTGTATCACAATGAAAACCCAGTCTAAGTATTCTCCTGAATTCCCTTTAGATCAGCAGTATCCTCAAGATGATGAGATTCTTGATGTATCTTTTTGAACATACTTGTCATTTTAAGAAAAAAAGCAGAACAAAACCCTTTGGTAGGAAAAAAAAGTTTTTTCTCCCTGAAGAGAGCCCTTGTCTGTTAAAAGGTCTCAGTGCTCTGAGAGTATTAACACTTATTTACCATCAAGGGTGCTTTCAAGGAGTCTGGAGTTGAGAAGATTTCTACCCTTTCTATTAAATGGTACTCAGAATGTCAGCACTAAACTGTGAGGACTGCCAGCCTGCCAAGGACTGACAGACTGGCTCCTCTACAGGGCAGGCATCATTAACAGGACAGGGAACAGGATGGTTTTATCCTGGGAAAATGTCCCTACTAAATTTTAGCTCCTACCCACAAGACCAACCAAGGGCAACAGACAAGTGTGATAAGCATTGTACCTGTATCTCAACTTGTACTGTTTCAACATGAGGTGCTAGTTTTTTGGCAACCAGCCTTGCAAAGTCTTGTAATAAACCTGGTACCTCATCTGTGTGGACTGGACTTTGTAGACCAGCTGAATAACCTGGTTTTGGGACAACGTTTCCACGTGATGAATTTTAAACATACTTGACAAAACCAGGTAGACAGCACTCTGCCTTTTCTAGAAAATCCTCTTCTCTTTCCCTCCATCCCACCTTCTCACCTTAACTGAGGAAAACCCCAGGATGAAAGCCAAGACTTTGACTAAGCCTTCTGTCTCCAAGACTAAGGCTGAGTTTCAGTTCCTGCACTGTACACAAAGAGAAACCATTGCAAGCCTGAGGGTAATGGGAAAGGGACTGACAGGTTTCCTTTAATTAGGCTGAAAACTAACTTGTTGAGAATAGCTTGTCTGTATCAATAGCTCTAATTGACTGTTCTGAAGACAGCCCAAGTGAATAAAGCAGGGGGTCATTATTGGCTGTGACAATTTGATTGACAAGCTTGTCCCCTGGAGGAGAATCCAGAAAGCCTATTGTCTAGGGGAACCCCCAAAATAAACCAGTCCCTTTCAGAGGGCTTCATTAAAAAATGCACAGGAGGGTTGGGGGATTTGGCATTTGTGCTGATGGGCTAAGAGAAATTTCAGAGAGGACAAATGGCTCAGGTGTGTTCACTGGGGAAGGGAGAGGGAAGAGGTGCAGAGAGCACCTTCTTGCCCTGGGCAAGAGAAGAAAATTGAGACCAAAAGACAAAGGTGCTGCCTTGCTCTGGATGCTATGCACCCAGTGATTGTAAGGCAGATTTTCAATTTGGCATCATGGCCTGTCTGAAAAGATAGAGCTGCCTGAGGTCAGTCAGAAATAAATAGAAAACAACTGGAAGGCATGATGCTGTCCAATCTAAGCTATAAAACACAGAAAAGCTGCTACCCATTTGGCTTTCCAGACCAGCAATCCCTGCCTCAAACAAATACAGGTCATGTTTTTAAATAGTATCTTAGAAACTCTATTAGCAGAATCTAGAAGTTCCCAAACTACTGGGCTGTCTTCTGGATGTCCAGTAGAAAAGGTAAGGACTCTAAAAGACAAAAAAAACTTGGCAGGACAAAAATAGGATGGATAAAACATTAATTAGAAACCATCTTGATAGTTTAGTTGGAAAGCAACTAATGTGGGCACCTCAGTGCTGCCCACTAGTTCATCAGCTTCCCATTTTTTTTTTTACATGTAAAAAACCTGTATTATGGATAAGTTTCTTTAGCAACTGTTGGCCACACTTGCTTTCTTCCTTTGACAGCTGTCTACATGGGTATGCTTAGAGAAGAACAGTGAAAATGAAATGTAAAACTTATTAGAGGTATTAATTTAATTTTGATTTAACTACTTAATCAATTGCTCCCACTTTTAATGGAAACATGTTTTTTTTCTCATATTATTTTTGATGACAGACCAATTTCATTAGAAATTTCCAGCCACTTTGATAAGAATCCATCTGTTCTCCATACAACTGAAGAAAAAAAAAATTATTCAGGCAGTTTCACTCAAAAATAAGCCTTCAAACCACCACTAGCTTGTTTTTTTCCTCAGTGTTATATAGAGCATGGTAAAGTCCTGAAGCAGAGTAACAGTCTGCAACCAGGAAGAGTTCTAGGAGGTCTTGCACTTGTGGTATGGAGCCAAATCTCAATAAAGGGGAACAAAAGATCCTCATCAGCTCCAGACTGTCACTCTCAGCATCAAAGCAGCAGCTTGGTGCAGGTAGGTACCACCTACTTACTACAGTGAGAGAGACAGTGTCTCTGAGAGCTTGTAATTTCAGTGTCTGAAAGAAGTGATGAATGGAAAACAGAGCCCCCAGGGTAGGGCAGGCTGCTCAAGGACTCAATAGCAGGCTGGGGGCAAAACTTGTGAAACCCTTTGGATCTCTTGACCTCAGGTTCAGTGCCTAAGCACTAGCTCAGGGGTGAGCAGCCTATCAAATGTCACATACCAGAAAGCTTCCATTTTGGGAAGGAAAAATACAAAGTATGCGACGTTTTCAGAGGAAAATTGTTTTGGTGAGTGGCAGCAATCCTGCAAGCTCCACTTCTGCAGAAGTCTGGAGCTTGGTCTCTTTCAAAGGTACAGGGATCAGTCAGTCTTAGTAGCAGCTTGTCCTGGAGAAAGGCAGCAACCTTATTCCCTGACCCAGTCCTGCAGTGGAAAGGCTGCTGCTTCCCACACACCTTGACTGAAGCAGGGATGCTGCACATCTTGAGAGGCTCTGCAAGAGCTGAGATTTGGAAGCTGTATCCTCTGGGAAATGCAAACAGTGTTTATTTTATGCCAACCAGTCTGCCTCCTTACTGTCTCTTTTAGAAAGAGTGCCAGAGGTCCAACAGTTCCCAGAAGAGATACTAGCCTCCCAGGATGTGATCCCAGAGGAATTAAGAATTACTCACAACAAGGGGTCAGTTTATAAAGTTCAGTCTATTACTCTGCCTGGAAGGTCAAAGACATTACTTAAAAAGCTGGAGCTGTGCTTAGAGGTCATTGTCCAAGCAGAAATTGAAACAACACAACCAGATAAACCACAAAATCTCAAGAGACATAGCTGGAGAAGTCAAAAAGTCAGCCAGCATTGCAGCTTGAGCCTTGAGAAATACAGAAACCTCGAGTCATTCCAGGTCTCAGCTCTGGAGACAGTCCTTAGCTCAAAGAAAACTTAAACTCTGAGCTACATGAAGTAATTTTTTTGGAAGTCAGTGACCAAGTAAATGCAGAAGTTCCATTTTTGCTCATACCAAACCAATTTCATTTTCTGAATCTTAGACCTTTGACTCACTCAGAAAAAAAAAATTAAATCCTCTTGTTTTTTCAGTGAAACTGTCTGCCAAATCTAACCAGAGTTTCTAAGTGAAATTGATTTCCCCCACCTTTAATCATATTTCCTGGCTAATTTACCATTCACTGAATATTTTGCTGCCATCTGCACATGAATAACTTGAAAGCATACTGAGGATGCTAACATGAGAAAACACACCTCAAAATGTATCACAGGCTGGATTTCTACAGGGAAAAAAAGTTTAAATAACAATTTGAGCAATACAATCAAGAGAAAAACCCAGGAGGTACTGTGACAAAAGGTTTCTAACATGCAGATCAGACTTACTGACCACTGCTATAAAAACATGTCATGTCTAAATACACAATTAGGCTCACAGCAGCATCTTAAAAACATAGCCAGGTAATTACAGCCCTAGTCAGATGAGCCAGGTTACTAAATGATGTGGACTAAAGCCAACAAAAAACCCCTCTAAGTTGTAGGGATATTAGACAAAAAATCCCAGATTGATAGCAAATTCATGCATGACTTCTTCTAACCTTTCAGATGAGGCAGATACAATTCAGCCCCCTTCCAAACTGCATTTTTGAAACAACTACAATGTAAGCTATGTTCTGTTTAAAAATCCTCTTGTGGAAAGGTACTTTGGGGTTGACTGAGAATTGTCTAAAGAAGAGAAGCTGCTTTCAGGCAATGAGGTCTGAGCACTTAACACCATCAGCTACCACTTGTCCCAGGCAGGACTGGGAGTTTTTTCCCTGGCCAGTGTTTTCCCTTCACACAAAGTGCCACCCATCACTCATATTCTCATTGAACCTGTAATTCCAGAAGCACCACAGACTTTATAGTGTTACTCAACATGCTAACTAACTCAGCAAAAGATGGAGTAGAGATATTTGTGTGTCCAAAACTCTGGTTTTGGTTAAATGTCTGCAGTTGGGTGTGAGGGTGGACATTTTAGCTGATAAAATGGATGGAAGCAGAGACCCTTCTTTGTGTCTCTCCAGTTGGAGCTGAAGAATTAGGCTTTGTGAAAAAAAAAAAAAAAGGCTCACAGTTTCCAGAGGGGGCAGAGAAGGATCCATCCAATACATTCACTGCCTAGGCAAAGGATTCTGGCATCTGTGTTGGAAGGCAGTGGATCTGCACCAAAAAGCTGCTTCAAAATAGCAGCCAAGCCTCAGTGCTGCAGCTCCTGGGTGGAGGGGAACAGATGGCTGAGGAAAGGAGGAGCCTCCTGCTCTGGTGAGATGCAAATTATTTTTTTTTTTTCTCCAGAGCGGACCAGGGAAACCTCAATCTATCAAAGAGAGTAAGTGAGCAGTGGGACTTACAAAGAATGATTCCCAAGGGCCTGGGTTTTGATTAGCCTATGTCTGACCAAAGTAGGAGCTCTGCTCAGAACTTCTTCTCAAGCAAAGGCATGTGTCCCATGTGGATTCATTAATGTCTAATAATGTAGTTGAGCTTCCCCCTAACCCTCCCTCCTCAAGGGGGAAAATTCATTTGCATTTCTTTGCTTAGCCTGGCCACCTATTTTCACTGAGCTTTTCAGCTGAAATGGCCTCATGGATTCAAAAGCTTTTAGAGCAGGAGTGACAAGCATGAAAACAGATGATACAATCACAGAAGCCTCATTCCCCTATGAAACCAGGCAAAAAGTGCTTTAGGATCTTCTTTGGCACAAAACTCCTAATGGATGATGACTTCAGAATGAAGATTTTTTTTTATTATTATTATTTGTTTTTACGCTGTTATGATAACTAATGATCTGGGTTTGGAAAGTATTGCACACAGCAGATGCCTGAACTCCTGGGTGACCTGGACAGAAAGCATTTCAAGTATGAAGGCTCTGCTAATTGGAACCACAATTCCAAAAGCAAAGTGAGGCAGTGGCAACTTTTCCTCCTGCTCCCAAAGTGACCAGGAAACACTTTCTTCCTTCCCCATTTCTGAAAGAACACACTAGCAATGGCTACTGCTAATTTGTATGGTAAACACCCAGTCCTCAGACTTCAAAAAGTATAGATGACTCTGGAACTGGGACCCAATTATTCCTCCAGGTCTTGCCATGGGATGCAGGTGTCTAAGCAGAGCACAATGACTGACCATCTAAATAAGTCACTAGTGCCTTCATGCTTTGAATCTATTCACATTTAACTGCTGGCACCATTAAGGGAGATGCAGTTCTCAATTAAAAGTGGCCCACTGCTTCCTTAGGCTTAATTAGGAGCAGGGCTGCACATTCTGGCAGCAGGAGTAGTTTCTTTTCAGCTAATGGACATAACAGGCAGCAGATGACAGTGTCTGCCTTTACTCCCTCTCCAGCAAGCACCCCACCCCATTTTAAGATAATTGACACTGAGTTTAGTGAGACAGCCAATTCAGATACTGCATGCTGAAACTGAGAATAGTTATAAAAAAAAAAAAAATCCCGTGTACATTTCAATTCTGAAAGTGCCCACAGTTATCATCCATCTTCCCTATATAACAGATAATAAATACTGAGTAAAAAGGAGCCTGGGGAATATATTAAGAGTGGAACTATGACAGTCTAAACTTTGTGTGTGATTTACCACCAAGTCCAATGGTAAGGCTAGAAGGGAATGGAAGACACAAAAAGGTTGCAGTTAATTTTTCTTACTGAGAGATTTCACACGTTTCAAGTTCTTGCATTGTTTCCTTGAACATAAAATGCAAAGAGCACTCAGTTACTTGACCCAGTCTGTTTTGGTAACTTGGGCACACAAACCCAGGCCAGAGAATGCAACTCCTATTCCTAAAGGGACATAAAATAACTGAACTCACACCTGCATTGAGCAGATTACCACCAGGATAAACATAGCCTTGGCCAACCTGGTGAGAGCTGTCAAGTTTTAGATAAATTTTCTGTTACAAGTACTGACATGCACCAGTTAGGGGTTCCTTCTGTGGAGACTAAAACTGGATTAGCAAGCATCCTCCTAACTCAAAACAAGTACAGAAATGAACATTTTAAACAGCAAATGCAATCTAGTGGTTAAAAAGCATCAAAAAGACAACCTTGAAGACATGGCTCTTTGTTCAGCTTTTCATGCAGATAAAATGAGATTTTTCACAATCTTACAGCTTCATGGTAGCAGTAGGTGTCTGAGACTACCACTAAGAAATGCCACTTCTATCTTGTCATTTACTTCAACTTCAGCTGGCATATTTGCTGAGAATCAAACCCTGCCTGTGTTTTTATGATGTAGCTGAACAACAGCACCATGGTTAACTCTCTCCTCTGCTGTTAGACAATGCAGACAGCACTGAGACAGCACCTGCTTCACAGACTTTAATATCTAAATTACCTTTCATCTCTACCTGAAAATCATTTGAGGTATCTACAGTTCCAGAAAATCATTCTGTGCGTAACAGACCAATGAGCCTGGATTACAATAGACTTGAGTTTTATGAGCTGGTGTTGATTCTCTGATAAGAGACTGTAACTACTACCCCAGTGAGATTATTGCCTCTCTCTCCTCTATGTTGCTGGTGGCGTTCATTAAACTTTCCAGACTTTCTTCCCTTTAAGATGACTCCTCTACTTTGACTGGAATCTGCCAGATTTCTCTACTCTGGATATTTTCCTGAGGAATTCAACAGAATTACAGCACACTCTCATTCATCCTGCTTGCTCGGACACTTAGTTCAAGGCAAAGTTAGGGGAATCATTTACATCTGGGGATGATAAGGACACCGACCAGTCCAAGGGGACTACAAGCAGGGCTCAGAAACACCTGATAACAGTGCTGCCTTTTTGTCAGGCCTGGGCAGGAGTGTATTTCAGAGCTGTAGGCAGCTTACATGTAAAAATCTCACCTACAGTATTAAGATACAATTAGTTTTAAAATCTCAGGTGCTAAGAGTCATGAGTGAGGTTAAAAGTTTTTTGTCCTGTTCTTGTTTATCCCCTTACAGGTCTGGAGGAACACCTTGCCACAGCACAGAAAAGTCACAATCTCTGCACTGAATTGCAGTGACCTAAATCAGGGCCTCATTTTACAGCAGTGAGGAACCACTACTTAACAAAGCAATACTGAAACCTGGTCATGTTTAATGTCCCAAGTGCTGTGATGCTGTTCACAATGTGGAGATCTATCTTTTACCGCTCTCTAGAATGGCTACGGTGTCACTCCCAGCAGCTGCTGCCCTACTATCAACTGTACCTGGAAATAAATGTCAATCTAATGCAACAATCACCAGGCTGGCCTACTACCTAGTGTAGTTTTCTGCACGTCTAACATCTACAAAACCTCACAGATTTCATTTTTGACTTCTGTGGTACAAAAGGTCCAGTGTCACCATTTTCAGGTCTCTGCAGTCCAGGTCAGTATCAGTGTTCATTTCATTGTAGAAAATCAGGAAGAAAGGAAATAAATAGTTTGCTTTCCTTTCACTTTGTCTTTCTATTAAGCAGCTGGATCTGATCAAGTTTAAGTGCAACTCCCCTTAATTAATTTGATAATATTATATTTAATTTAGAGAAAGTATAGAATGTGCACAAGGGAGAATCTCTCTCTCCATTTCACAATCCAAACTGATGGGAGATAGGATCATGCATAGAATTTGAAAAGGAAATATCACTGTCATTGACATAAAAATCATTACTCTTATTCAAGGAAAGTACTGAGCATCTTATTCAAGGAAATACAACTGGAAAATAAACAGAGAGAAAGAAGGAGAAGATGGATGGAGGAGTTGTTCTTCTGTGAAGTCCTAAGTCTGCTTTTTGGAAACTGAAAGGAATCTGCGACAGTTTTGCCATTTACAAGTATTTTTTACATCAGAACTGTGCCATTCTAATGCCATGTTTTTACTGAAAAGAAAGCAAAATATATAATACATATATGTATGTGTATATATATATCCTTGTAAGAAAAAAAACCAAACCAGAATGATTCTGTAAACAAGACTGACTGCAAAAAGTCCTTTCTGATTCTTGAACACCGCACTGAACCACTCCAACTATTTTCCTACCAGCATGATAGAAACTGGAATACCTAAGTTGTGCCTGATGTGACAATACTGGAAAAGTCTAAGCATGGCTACTGTTGACAGCAGATACAAAGTTTATTTGATTACCTTAATTTTCATGATCCCTTTACATGCTTCATTCTTCCCAGCTTTCTGAAACTTCTGAGTTGGAAGATTCAGAAAAGAATGCTATTTGCAGTAAGCCTCCCAACCAGCACACCAAGAATCAAATGAGGCACTGTAACTGGAAAAGTCTACTTTGAGGGAGACAATAAAAGCCTCCTTGTGCAAGATGCAAGAGAACTGAGGAAGGAAGAGGAAATACTGTGCCCAGCAGACTAAAGAACATCAATTCTGCCCAGGAAATCATGCTACATCAGTTTATTTTAAGTCTGGATCATGCATCCTAAATTCAAGGACTTTTGATGCAGTCATATGCTGGTTTGATTTAGAAAATGCAACTTTGTCTAGATGAGATTTACTGATATCTTCCCCAAGAGTCTCTGTTTCAGAGCTATCTAATGTGCACAGAGATGCTAGAAAAATCCTTTGACTTATAGCCCAGTCTCAAAGCCAAAAGCTTTAAATAAAATCCCCTCCATGGCCTCAGTCACCAGAAGCATGAAAAAAAGGTCTTGAGAAATACCTTTGGCAAAAATCACAGAATCATAGATTTGGCTGGGTTGGAAGGGAACTCAGAGATCATCAAGTCCAACCCTTGATCCACTCCCCCTGGGGTTCCCAGCCCATGGCACTCAGTGCCACATCCAGGCTCTTTTGAAATATCTCCAGACACGGAGAATCCACTCCTTCCCTGGGCAGCCCATTCCAATGGCTGATCACCCTCTCCAGAAAGAAATTCTTTCGAATCTCCAACCTAAACCTCCCCTGGCACAACTTGAGACCCTGCCCTCTTGTCTTGCTGAGAGTTGCCTGGGAAAAGAGCCCAACTCCCCCCTGGCTCCAACCTCCTTTCAGGGAGTTGGAGAGAGTGATGAGGTCTCCCCTGAGCCTCCTCTTCTCCAGCCTCAACACCCCCAGCTCCCTCAGCCTCACCTCACAGCACTTGTGCTGGATCCCTTCACAGCCTTCTTGCTCTTCTCTGGACCTGCTCCAGCACCTCTATCTCCTTCCTGAACTTCCTGAGGGGCCCAGAACTGGACACAGGACTCAAGCTGTGGCCTCCCCAGGGCTGAGCACAGGGGCAGAATCCCTTCCCTGGACCTGCTGGCCACGCTGCTCCTGAGCCAGCCCAGGATGCCATTGGCCTTCTTGGCCACCTGGGCACACTGCTGCCTCCTGTTCAGCTTCCTGGCAATCCAGACTCCCAGCTCCCTTTCTGCCACTCTGTGCCCAGCCTGGAGCTCCCCATGGGGTTGTTGTGGCCAAAGTGCAGGACCCGGCACTTGGCCTTCTTGAACCTCAGCCCCTTGGAATCAGCCCAACTCTCCGCTCTGTCCAGGTCCCTCTGCAGAGCCCTCCTGCCTTCCAGCTGATCCACACTGCCCCCCAGCTTAGTGTCATCTGCACATTTGCTGATGATGGACTCAATCTCCTCATCTCAATCATCCATAAAGATATTAAACACAACAAGGCCCAACACTGATCCCTGGGGGACACCACAGCCGCCATTTTGATGCAGCCCCATTCAGCACCACTCCCTGGGCCCGGCCCTCCAGCCAGTTCCTAACCCAGCACAGAGTGCCCCTGTCCAAGCTGTGGCCTGACAGCTTTTTCAGGAGAATGCTGTGGGAGATGGTGTCAAAGGCCTTGCTGAAGTCCAGGTAGACCACCCCAGGCCAAAGTGACTTTTGTATAAAAGGAACTTACATGGCGATCGGTTCATTACACACCTGTTAATTCTGGGGATTGTGCATTGAACAGTTTCTGGGGTTTATAGTAAGTCAGTTTTGCTGTTTGCACATGTAGTTTACAGACCTACAGACCAGAGACAAATGCTTAAAGATGGGAGAACAAGTACAAAACCTTAAACATTAACAAAGAGAGGCCCTACAAGAGTCTTAACAAGCCAGCTGCAAGTGGTTGATACTCCTTCAAAATATTATTGCAGAAAGAGGAGCTTTGGGATTTGATCAAGGTCAGACTGTTTGAGCTAATAACATTGTTCCTATTGTAATTCCCATCAATTCAACTGTGCCTTCATTTTCTCAAATCCTGCATGAGAAACACTGCCTCTTTCTACTATAGGTCTCACAGTGGCAAGCACGTGTAACAGTACAGAAATATAATCTGAATAAATTCTCCAGATGGGAGTCTACCATCCATCCTGTAGCCAGACTCACTCACCTAGTTTGCCATTAAAATAAAGGCCAAACATCCCAGTGCAGCAGGAGAGCTCTTCCTGGGGTGAGCAATTTCTTTTCCCTGTACATGGTATCACTGTGATGTTCTTCTCATTTGAGTTTATCAGCTTGAAATGAGCATTTCTCTGCAGCACCCCAGCATATGAAGGACTGCTGAATTTTAAGGACTTTCTCTCCAAAACCACATGCTGAAGAAATCTTTTAGACATCTCCAAAGCATGCTTGGTGAGCCTGTTCTTAACTCTCACCTTCCTCTTGGGGCATAAACTGGAATTCTTCATTCCCACTGGGTGATTTAAACACACTTTAAGAGGAGCATTTAAAGAACTACTGAATCACCATGAAAATCTCAGAAAACAGGATATCTTCATGCTATACAGATAAGAAAATGGGCTTTGAAATTTCAGCTGATTAAGGAACTGCTTTCCTATGCATATCAGCTAGGGAAACAAGAGATACCATCTGTCTTGGAAACTCTGATACCCTCAGACTTTCAACACTGCTAGAGATTGCTGCTATTTCAACATATTGTCTTCCAGTTGCCTAAAAAAAGAAAGCATTCAAATGAATGCAAAGTAATCTAACACATCATCTATCTACTCCTCGGTTGTTAGAAAAAAAAACAACTTACTGCAATATTATCTTAAAAGTTGAGTAACCAAATCTGTAGTTTAACTACTTATTGTGCCTCAGCTGAAGAGCAGTAACTGAGTACAGGTTTGAGCTCCTGGCTCAAATACAGCAGTAGTTCATTTAAGTCTCAGAAAAGAAGTAACATTAAATTGTTATACTAGAATACAGAAAATTAATGACTAGGTGACTTTTAAAACAAACCAACAAACAAAAAAAACCCCATAACCAACCCCCCTCTGGATTATATTTTCAAAACAAGTCAGTATCCAAAAGCCCTTAGACTTTTCTGAAAGATGAGATTTTGTTTTGCTAAGTAAATGTTAAGTGTTGCTTTAATATGATCCTCCTGTTCTTTATCCTCCACCTCACATAAAATAAAAGGACAATTGCCCTAAGACAAGTATTTGACAGTTTATGCAAAGTTCATTCACCTCTTGGTTTTGATCCAGAGGTGGTTTAGATACAAAACAAAAGCATGCAAGTGATTATTAACTTATTGTTTCAGGTGACATAGAATTAAACACATTATCTTGATGAAAATAAATAACAAAGCTTCTGGGTTTTGAAAAGTTTCTACTTGTACAGGAAAACAAGCAGTAAAAAACCAGCAAAGAAGCAAGGCAGTAAAACTGGTTTAACATATCTATCTATTCTACATTTTAAAAGGATAGAGGCATATTAAAAAGTTTCACTCAGAAGTATAATTTCAATGATATCTTCAGGTTTAAACATTCAGCTAGTTAAGTACTACAGGCTACTAGAAAAAAAAATCTATTTTTGCCTAACCAATAATGCAAATACACCTGTCAAAGGGCAATGTAGCCCTTGGAGCCATCTTCTCATGTTGTAACAGGGAGCAGCACCCTGAGGCATGTCAGCAATGCACCTGGGCTGAAGTTCATGCAGAATGGAAGGTTTGGACTTGTTAAGTTCAAAATTAGGCCAGGCAGCTGCTCATTTTTTTTTCCTTGGAAATGTAAAAAATTGTAATGAAAAAAATGAAGAATCTGAGTGTAACCACTCTGGTTCTTCCATTTTACTTTGCACACTGGATATAAAGATTAATGCAAAATATAATGTTGTCAAAATTGTGACCACAGCAAGTTAAGTGGGTGTTTCTTTTGGCAGGACACTTGAAACAGGCTTTGATATATAAAGAGGAAAGCAGCTCCTATTTTTTGCTCAGTATCTGGGCTTTCAAGAGTAAATAGCCAGCAAATTTTTTTTTTTAAACCCTTCCTGTGCAAAACAGCAGTTATAGGTTAAACAGCCTAAATTAGTTCATACTGTTTATGTCTCTCCTACTGTAAATCCATTCCTACATAGGAGGGGGGGAATAATACTAAGTATTACTTATATCAATCAAACTTTATGCATCCATTTGTAGAACTATTCCAAAATTAGTCCATTCCATTGCCAGGCTGCTTTCTCTTCCTCCTCCCAGTATCCTCTCAACCTCTTCTCTTCCTTGGTTTCCTGTTCTAGCAGAATAAACCACTCTCCTCCTTGCATACCTCATATATTACTCCTGAAACTGCATTCCTCTCTGCCACTAATATTTTAAATTAGCAAGTGAAACAGGAGAAATCTCTGGCAGGAACTACTTTACTTAAACTGTGGCTGAAAGCCTGAGGAGAGACAGTAACCTGCACAAAGATTCTTCTACACCATCCTTCAGCATGGAAGTGAAATACTATTTTAATTCTTAAATACAATAGTTGAATTGGAGTCCACTACAGAGTAGATACTCCGTATCAGAAAGAACTTGAGCTCTGTTATCAGAACCTGGCCCATAAGTAATTTGTGAAAGAGGATTCTTTGCAGAAGGTAGAGCTAATTAAAATAATAAGTATTACAAGATAAAGATCCATAGTGCAAGCCTAGAACAAAACCTGCTAAAATCCAAATCTACTGTAGAGACCTTCATTTGATCATTTAGGGCATGCTGAGGCCCAGGGAGCCCTGGGACCTCACTTGTCTGTATTCTGTGGTAAATCCAAAGGTGGAAAGAAGCACTCCCACAGGAGATCTGGCATTGCCACAACAACATGAAGTGTTCTGACAGTGGAGATCACTACAGAAGCTTATTTCTCTCTATTCCCCTTCAAGTACATCCTGTGAGCAAGCAGGAAAAAAAGAAATGGTTCCTGATAGACATAACTTCTGCCAAAATATTTTTTTTAAGGAATCCATCCTTCAAAAAAAAGAGAGTCATCTTTATCCTAGGCAAAGAAATGCATACACTTGCTTTACTAGCCACCCACAGAAAGACAAAGCAGACAGACTGAATTTCATTAGGTTTTCATTTTAAGCCCTGTATTTTAAGCATTGTTCCCTACCTGCCTTGGCCTCTCAAGGATTTTTCAGCCAATACCACCACTTCTGAGAGCCAAGGGTAATTCCTGATTAGTTCAGTACCTAGAGGCTAAATAAAGCTTAGAAGGGGCAGCTGGTCTTTGGTACCTATTTATACAGTGATGTACAGAAGGGATTCTTGATCCACAGGCACTATGTGAAGCATCTCCTAAAGTGAAGATCACAAGATTTATCACCAGTGTGCCTCAGGGGTGATACAGGGAATGTATTGTGTGCAAATCCTCAAGTTTGTAGCCTTAAACTAAGATGTTCCTAAGGAATTAATTTTCCCTAATGTTTATACTGTAGGAAAAAAACTATTGCATGAGCAGCAGCATGCATCAGCCTTGAACTCAAGATGACTTTTCCTCTGGATGAGAGGGGAACCCTTCAATCAAGGATGAATCATCCAACTTCCTCTCCTTACCCACTGTGATTCCCTATTTCCACAACTAATGTATTTCCTACAAAAATCAGAGTGTTTTGTCAGAGCAGAGTTATTTACAGACATCCTTTGGATTGTTTTGACTTTTTTTTTTTTTTTGCATGTGCTTTTCATTGTTATCCTTAGCAGTTACACAAACTGATATGCTCTAAATAAACCTTAATGCTATCCTTGTGCTGCCTTCAATCTTTTTTTCATTTTATTTTTTGTATTTTTGGAAGTTACAATACTTACACAGCAATTAAACTGGGGTTAAGAGTTCTTTTAACAACGTATGGGTAAAACCTGGCTTGAGGTACAGGTTTAGAGGATTCAGCACATGGTTACTGCTTCACTTTAGCAGCCTGCAAAATGCTCCCCTGGTTGTGTGCTCAGAGTGCAGTGTATCACCAAGTTACTGAAAAAGGAGCTGGACAAATGTCACATGAAGTTACATGCCAAAGTGACATGAGAGTAAAGATACCTGCTCACTCTGAAGACTGAGCAAGTAACAGGCAAACAGAAAACCTTAATCTCTATGTCTCTATTAAGCAACAATCATAGAACCACAGAATTGTTGTGTTGGAAAGAGCCTTAAAGAACATCTTCCATGGGCAGGGACACCTCCCACCAGACCAGGTTGCTCCAAGCCTCATCTTTTTGCCCCCATCCAATGGGCAACCTGTGCCAGTGTCTCATCACCCTCAGTCACAAATTTCTTCCTCATACTTTAAATCTCACCTCCTTCAGTTTGAAACCATCACCCCCTGTCCTACCACTACATGCCCTTGTGCAAGGTTCCTTCCTCTCCAGCTTTACTGTAAGCCCCCTTTTCAGGTACTGAGAGGTGCTCCAGAGCCTTCTCTGGTTCAGGCTCCACAGCCCCAACTCTCAGCCTGTCTCCAGAGCTGATCATAATATTCATGGCCATTCAACAGCTCCATGTCTTTAATTTGGTGGGTCCAGAACTGGACACAGGAGGGGTCTCACAAGAGCATAGTAGAGGGAGGAGAATCCCATCCCTTGACCTGTTGGCAATGCTTCTTTTGAAGCAGCCCTGGACACAGTTGGCTTTCAGAGCTGCTCATCAAACAACACCCCCAAGTTCTTCTCAGGAGTGTTCACAAGTTCTTCTCCACCCAGCCTGTAATTGTGCTTAGGATTGTCCTGACTCATGCCCAGGACTTTGCACTTGGCCTTGCTGAACTTCAGGAGGTTGGCAGGGACCCACCTCTCCAGTCTGTCAGGGTCCCTCTGGATGGCATCTCTTCCTCTTCTACACACAGGTTAGTGTCATCAGCAAACAGGGGGCACTCAATTCTGCTGTCTACATTGTTAGCAAAGGTGTTAAACAGCATCAGTTAAACAGCAGCCCCGAGGAATGCCCCTTCCCACTGATCCCTACTTGGCTAACCCACCATCAACCTCAACTCTTTGAGTGCGACCAACCGGCCAACTCCTTATCTACCAAGAGGTCCATCTGTTGAATCCACATCCTTCCAATTTAGAGATTGTGATAAAACATAGTAAAATCGATGAAAATTTACTGTGAATTTTCATTTGCCCCATGAAACCACAGATGAGCTACATTTTACAGTGCTGGTCTTGATGGGATTATTCCTTGCCAATATGGAACTTGACACCCACTGCTCATGCCAGGCAGTGCCCATAATCTCTATCTACATATATGTCCAGATAACAATATTTCTACTCTTAACAACAGTAAGAAAAATACCTCCCCCACACCAGGCCCAGTGAGAAATCACAGTCTGAAAGCATTTCAAACTCTGTCAGCCATGAAAATCAATCAGTGCTGACAGTCTCAGCTGAAATGGGGCTCACTGAGGGTATTTTCAGCATCACTGGATAGCTGCCAGCCTAATTCCCTTGCTGTAAATACAGCACTGCCAGCACCTCCTGACAAGGGAAAATGAGCAAATTACATAGGGGGGTAACAAGTTGAGCTGCACCACGTAATGAATGGAGGATGGAGGTAGAGATGAGAAATCAGCTTCCCCTTGTACTCCCTAATTATTTGCTGCTGACCATTCTTTCTCTTCCAGCCAGAGAAGTTACTGCTACACACATTACTATAGTCTTAGTGTAAAAATCAGGTGGTAGTTGTAAGAAGCAAACTTTTTTTCTCAAACAGAAAATAAGCAATTTCATAGAATCATACAATGTGTTGGGTTGGAAGAGACCTTAAAGACCATACAGTGTCCAAACCCCCTGCCATGCACAGGGATGCCTCCCACAGGACGAGGTTGCCCAAGCCCCATCCAACCTGGCCCTGAATACTCCAGGGATGAGGCAGCCACAGCTTCTCTGGGCAACCTGGGCCAGGGTCTCAACACTTTCAAAGTGAGGAATTTCTTACTGATGTCTAACAAGTTACTTTCTCTCAGCTTGCTGATACCAGCCTGATCTACTTGCTTGAGAGCTATCAGAATGCAGGTTTCAGGTGGGATCCCAGGAATTGCTCTATCCCAGACAGAACACTTCAAACCTTTGTGCTCTGCTGTAATAAAGAAGAGGCTGTTGACTGCTTCTGCTGCAGCATCATCTGGCCTCTCACTTTGCCCAGGAAATAGTGTTTAAAGGGTGTGGATGGTCATTGAAACTGACATGCAATCAATCTGATTACTCACCATATCTTTCAATATTCAAGGTGCTCTTAAATTAAACCAGCACTTCTAAGTCCCATTTGTTCCCCCCTTCTTATGCTCCTTTTGAAACAGTGGCAAATTAAACCTGAATCCAATAAAACGAAAATCCCACTGAATCACAGATTTGAATCATTCCTCCAATCCCAGTCAGGAGCATTTTAACATTTCTTGACCCTGGCTTTACGAGTGCTACAACCTGAGGCACTTACTGCTCCACCTTGCCTACATGCAGTATTTGGGCTGGCATGCAAAAAGCTGGCAGTGGCTCTCTGAGAATAATCCCAGCAGCTAAAAGTTGCAAATACTTCATAAAGCTTCCTACTTGCTCTAAGACTGACTGAAAGAAGAGGCTGACGTGATACTGCAATCAGCTGTGTGTTCTCCCACTGGTCATTAGAGATAGAACTTAAAATGAAATAAATATTGAAACACTCCAATGTTCTCTGAGATTTGTCTTTGTTGTTGGACACCAGGGTTTTTTAATTTAATGGATGTATTTTAAAAAAAAACTTCATGCTCTTGATCAAGGAAGTTAACCCTTCAAAAGAGTGCTTTACATTTTAGTTGTCACCAAAACAGCTCTTACAGATAATATTCATGCCTTATTGTTATTCATGAACATTCTTCTGAATCATTTTTGTTTGTTTGTTTTCACAAATGCTAGGGAAATGGCTGCTTTCTCCAGAGCTGAAAGGGTGTTTGTACAAGACCAAGAATCCCCATTATGACCTTGATGTTCATTATTCTCAGTATTTCATTTCCTCCCTTTGGAAATTTAAAGCATGCAATCAGAACAGAGCAACAACATCACATACCTTGTAAGACCACTCACTAACTACCAAAGAAAAAACAATTCAAATGAGCTATTTCTAAATAACTGTTTATCCAAAGTACTCTGTGAATTAATGCCAGGAGTAAAATGGCTTGGAAAACAGTTTGGGCAAAACAGTGTCATACTTTTTTACCAATAAGCTACTCCTCAGCCTTACTTATGAACAGCTCTACCCAAGTAGCCAGTATGCACGTGGGCACCACTGATGGAAGAGGAGGATCATAAACTCCTTCAGAAGTTCGAGAAAATGTTGAAACTTTTAGCTATAAATATTCCCATTATCCATCTTAGGAAGTTGAAATTACACTTTGATACATGAAGCCTGCATTCTCCAATCCACCTGTAAGGCAAATGGATTTGTGTGATGTACAAACAGCAGATAGAGTATAGGCAACCTATTAAAAAACAGTATCCGAAACACTTATATTTTTCACCTCTTCTTCAAACTTGTTTTCATGCTTGAAAAACTAAAGGCTTTTCTATTTGAAAAGCTTCTTTAGCATGGCATTTGAGCAACAAAGTTGATCCTTGTGCTGCTAGCAGGTCTGGAAACCAAATCTTCAACTAATACTGAAACTGAAATGGGAGATTTAGCCTAAGTATTAGGAAGAAATTCTTGCCTATAAGGGTAGTGAGACACTGGCACAGGTTGCCCAGAGATCCTGTGGCTGCCCCATCCCTGGATGTGTTCAAGGCCAGAGCAACCTGGTCTAGTGGAAGGGGCTGGAAGATTATCTTGAAGGTCACTCCAACCCAAACCATGCTATGGACTCAGAGTCTCTCCCAATTGTGACATTGGGAACTTTGGTGTTTTCAAATGGAAAAGTGCAGATTCAGAAGAAAATCTGCCTCAAAAAAGAAGCTTCAGTGGATGTGGATGAGGAAGGATAACTAAAGGTTAAAAACAGATAACAAAAGCCAAGAATAGTGATTTTTCTTAAGAGCATGAGGGCACACAGTAAATTGCACAAGGATCTATGCCAGGGTCTCTCCCAGGCAACACATTCCCTGGTGATAAGAAAATAGATAAGTAATGATGCAGAGTTTGCAGGCAGCAGTGTATCAAGGCAGGAAAGACAGAGCATTTCAAAAGAGTTGCTTGGGTAGAAGAATGTTAAATCATGCACACAGGAGAAGGTAATCCTAACATTACATATATAGTGTCAGATTATATATTATTAATTTCAGAACCCAGCATTGGGAGTTAATGGGTCTGCTGAATAAAAATGCCAGCTCAATGCTTCCTAACTGTCAAAAAAATAAAGAGTGACAAGAATTAGGACTAGAAAAGCAAACATGCAATAGTAACTATGATGGATTTATGTACAGAGTAAGACTGTGCTTTCTTGCCATCTGAAAAAGGATGAGAGTAGAAAATACGTTCAGAGAGGACATAAACAGAAACAGAGATGACATAAATGACATGGGGAAGGGCTACTGAAAGTCAAGTGACACGAAGAAGCCTGGATGTTAGCTGTCCACTGTACCTTCTGAAAAAGGAATGAGGGGCATCAAATAAAACATTCAAACAGCAGAGGCAGCAGCTCTTCACACAGTATCCAGTTAGACTGTGAAACTCATCTTCACAGCATACTAAGTAGAGTACAGGTTCAAAAGAACAGGATTGAGTCAAAACAGGGATAAATTGGCTCTTAATACCTTATCTATGTACCACTTAAGAACCCCTCAGTGGAGTTCCTGTAGTGAAGGGCCTCTAAAAGGAAAAATATGACAGGTCCTTTCAACACATTTATGGATCTGTTCTGTGGCAGATGGATACAGAAAGGGTCTTACTTTCAGAGTAAGTAAAAGGCTCTTGAAATGTAAAATCAAAACATAAGCCTAGGGAAAAATCAAAATCTAAATATTGTCCCCCAGTTCCATTCATTATAAGAATACTGCTACAGTAAACTGTCTTGAGCACTTAGCTTTGGTCGGCTGGCTGAAAAAACAGGAATATTTTAAAAATACATATAGAAGAAATGAAGCAGTTTTACCAACTGTGTGACCTTCCATAAGCTATTAGACACCTACATCTCACACTATCCTTTCAGTAACCACTTCACAAGAACACATGCTTATTCTGGATGGAAAATCCTATCCACAAAACATACTTCTATTCTTTTAATAATAACCTAAACCAACCACAGTCAAACAAGAAGCTTGAACCAAGGCAATTTCCCACAGTCTTTAAGTGCAAATGGCAATCATGAAAAGGAAATTCAGAACGAAAAAGCCAAACCCCCCAGGACACTGATGGTAGGAATGATAAAGGAAATCAAGCACTAGAAATCAGAGAAGAAAACCCTCTGTGATTCAGAGAAAATATGTAATAAAAAACTCCCAAACCAAACAAACAACAACAAAAAAAAGCCCAAAAAACCCAATGCAATCAAGGCAAGAATCCATTGTGTGTGTACACTGGGCAGCTTCTCAATTCCCAGGAGGATTCCAGCTGCCATTCATATGCTGAAGAGCTTTCCAAGAACCAATTAAACCCTACCAGAGGGAGGGAAACACAAAAAGGAAACTAATACCATGAAACTCTTCCATGGTGCTAAGATGCAGCTTTTACACATCTGCAAAGGCAACTGCAGCCAGGGAGAGCCAAGCAGCTGAGGCAGGGAACAGGGGCAAGGCAGTGCTTGAAGTCAAGCTAGCAGTGAGATTTGAGTCAATCTTTGAAGCAAGGCAGTGATGTGAGTCAAGCTTTGAATCAAGCCAGTGAGATTTGAGTCAAGGTTTGAGCCAAGGCAGTTTTTTGAGTCAAGCAGAGGCTGGGGCTGGCTGGGCTGCATGGCTTGGGATGCCAGCTGGAGAATGGGAGCCTGGTGGGAGCCTACCAGCAGGAGCATGCTGCTCCCCATTCATCATCTGGTGTAAATCTGGGTTTGCAGAGAGCCAGTCCATCTCCTGCCTGTTTCTCTCCTCCCTCTAAAACGTGGGGTAAAGGTTAGGGAAGAACAAAAAGGCACAGATGATTGATAAAAACTTAGTATCTTTGCACAGCTATATCAGGCCTTTTAACTCATGCCTAAGGGGACTCCACCTCTATAAAATCAATCATCGTGTCATAAAAGTCTGAACCACTGCAAAATTAAGTGCCTGCCCCCCAGGGATATAGAGCATGTGTCATGTTTAAAGTGAGTGTAATACTGCTGGGGGTCTCTGGATGTTATTTTTTTACTTTTATTTCCCTCAGAGATATTCAGATACACAGCAAGAGAACCTGGAATTATTGCCTTCCCTTAAAGAAATGACTCAAGTACTTCTTAAAGTTGCCTATCAGATCCGTGTGCTTATCAAAGCAACCTCAGTGATCAAAACAACACAACCACAAACACAACAGCAGGAACAACCCTGCAGCAGAGGAAGGGGATAGACAATGCAAACTTATTCTTTCCCAATATGCTCAGTTTTCACCAGAAAGGCAAAGCCCTCCACATATTAGACTCTGCTTTCTCACTGTAAGCAGTGCAGACTGCTTCTTCTTTATAACAATATCTGGAAATCATATATTTTGAGCCTCAGATACAGACAAGGACAAGAGGATGAAGATGAGCACATGGAGTGTTTCATACACCCAATATACCCACTTAAGGATGGATGAGCAGATTTAAGCCTGTGCTTATCCAGCAGTCTCTCTCCAAGAGAGCCCTTTGGGAGCTGCTACTACTGTTGGGAAGTCTCTAGTGACTTACTACTTCACTAAACCTTTCCCAGTTTCCTCCTCCAACCCTGAAGTCTCTCTCCTTTACTCCCTTTTTCATGTTCACCTGGAAAGGTCATGGGGGAATAGCAGAGTGCATCCGTCACCTGGTTATGGGCTAAAACTGTGACTATTATTTACTTTTTGTCTGAGTCAAAGATACAGAATTAGAAGATACTGAAACTCATACCCATTTTTAAGAGGGAATTAGATACCTTCTCCTCTTGTACAGTAAAAAGGAAACCAAGTTTCTCCTGCATTTTGCCTCTCATTCTCTGCAGCCCTTTCTCATTGGCAGAAGAGCTGAGTGAGGGCTACCAGGAGCACCCAACTCCAGGCAAAAGACACAAAAGAAAACAATAACAAAAAAACCCACAAACAAACACCAAAACCCCACAAGAGAACATGTTCTAATTAAAGTTTTTGTAATCCTTGACCAGATATTTACGTGACAATGACTTAAACTGCCATTATCAACAGCTGTTGCATAGTACCAGGTAAGATCATGAGGGTACTCGAGTTTTTAAACTTTTTCTATTTTGATCTTTTTTGTAACTATATTGACGTTTTAACAGGCATGGCTCCTGTCAAGCATTTATTACTCATCAGAGGATTTATTTTTTTTAAAAGCTCAAATTTCATGGAAGCCTTGGGTTTCTTTTTCCCCTTCCATACAAAACATTAATTCAATGCTTCCCTGTCCAAAAATTTTCCAAGAACTGTATTTACACAAAATCTAGAATATTCTTCACATACTTCAAGGAAATCCTCCTAACTACTTTTGGGAGGAGCTGAAGATTTGCTTTTTTCTTGCCATGAAATCATAAAGTTTAATTTGCAACATCACAGTTGCTTCTATGGCAACAGGTGATGACATCAAACATGGCATCGTGACCTCACTATAGGACCGAGAATGATGAGCTTTGCATTGTGGACATTAAGGTCTAATACAGCTACAAAAATTGCAAAGGGGATTTATTTTATACACAAAGGGGATAGTTTACTCATTGGATAAATGTTCTCCTTGCTTACTCCTGTATAAAAATCCCTTTAAATCAACCAGCTGTTTGTAAACTAAGCACAAACAGATTAGCTCTAAAACAAGCTGAAATGCTCAAGCTAGAGCTTGCAACTCATGCCTGTGACTTCCACTTATACCAAGAAATAAAAGAAGCCAGAATTATGGCATCATTCCTTCACCACAACCTCCAAGACTTTCAGCTGCCTTAAGCAGGTTAAAGTATGAGTGCACCAGGTAGACTGCTAATTTTTATTAAGTGTCTGCTTGAAGTGCTGCTTGTTAACCCTGAAAGCCTTGTGGGGACAGTTATTTAATTACATGACATATTCTGTTTCCTAGAGGAGGGCAATTAAATGGATGGATTCCCTGGCCTTTCACCTTTCCATTACTGAAACAGGCCCAAGCAGAGGGTCCCAAGTGTTAAAGGCATCTCTAGGCACACCTGTTTATTAAAAAGCATCCCTAGCAAGAGCCAACCCTTTGTGAGGCAGCATATGCAATCAAAGAAGCAACTTTCCCAAGCATAAATAGGGAGATAGATCTTCCCAGGACACAGCTGAGTCTGCTGGTAGGATATACAAATCCACACTCTTTAGCTGTTCCAAGGACTCTTGCAGGTAGGAGAAGAGACAAAAGCCTTATTAGTAGCAGCCTCCAGCTCCCAACTGCTGCTGACTCCAGGATTCCAGCCTGGACTTTCCCAGGGCTGCCCTGCAGCCTCTGTGCTGATGTGAGAGTTATTGGGGGAGAAACATGGGATCAATTTTCCTGGATATTTGCATATATTTAGTAATTTTTCCTATTTATCATTACTGTTTCATTCAAGCTGTGTAGTTCAGTTCCCAACCCATCAGTCTCTCTCCCTTATTCTCTCTTCTTTCCTTAACAGGAGGGGAGGGGGATTAATAAAGAGCATCTGTTGTTCAGTTTAATTGCCAGGCAGTGTTAAACCTTGACAGAACTAAAAACATTTCACCTCAAAACAATAATCATTCAGTAAAAACACTGCCTTTGAGGCCAGAAATCACAGTAAGACTCCAGAAGCATATGTGCTTCACCAGCATGAAGAAAGAAAAGATGAGATGTACCAATATGGATCTTTTAGTAACTGGGCCAGGCAAGAGGAGAGTCACCAAGTACACAGTTAACAAGTGCTGAAGGTTGACCCCAAAAGTAAGAAAGAGACAACTTGCAGGAAAATATTTTGCAGTCAATTGAACAGCTATGAGACTCAGGAAGATTAAAAGTAACATGTAAGTGTGTCCCTCAAGTGGTGGGCAGGCTCTGGGATGAGCTGTGTGCAGGAGTTTCTGGTACAGTTGAAGTCTGAAGAGGAGAAGGAAAAAGAGGATGACTCTTTCAACACCAAAGGAAGAATGGGAAAAATTAAAGTTCTTTCACACTAAGCTAGGAGAGGTGAAGGACAAACTATTCTGGAGGAGGTTAAAGAAATACACTACTAAAACCTCTTCCCAATGGAAACCAGGACTGAGCTATCAGAGAGAAAGCATAAAATTTAATCTGTGAGGTGCTGCTGTTCATGAGGAACAGTCAGTAGCAGTGTTGCTTTGCCTTTGCTTAAAATTATTAAGTTGGTTTGTAGCCTTTGGTCTTACTAAGAAGGCATGATACAATCCGAGTTCTTTCAGCCTTCCAAAATGGCCCTTAAAATTAATCAGGCAGCCTGCATTTGACCCACTTCTACTCAAAACTCTGCAAAAAGCAATGTTTTCTCTGAATCATGACCAGCAGATGAACCCAAGGCTGAAGCTTGCTCAGATCCACCTCCTACAACACCACCACCTATATGAGCATGACCTCCAGAGGCTCAGATCCCCATTCACATTTCATATTCCACAGACATTTTTCCCCCTAACTTTGGCTGCCTCTTTAATGCACCACTGGATCTCTGTACAACCCCTCCCTTATTTATCTTATTTGTTGTAAGAAAGCAATGAGGTGAGAAGCAAAACTGAAAGGCCTGACTCTCCCAGCTTCCCAGTGATATATTCCCTTGTTCATGTCAAAAACCAGGGGCTGTAAGTGACAAGAAAGCAGCAGAGAGCAAAGGATGCAGAGCATCATTTAGAGGGCACTAGTGACATGACAACTTTCAAAAGGCCAGAGTTAGTCAGGACAGGAGGAGGGGATTGCATCAAGCCACATTTCATTAAGAAAAAAATACTACTCAGAAACTATTAAGGGGTCCCATGTGGCTGCTTCACCATATTTAATGTCTTTGGTCTCCAATGACCAATCCACCCCCTCTTCCTTACAAACAATGACTCGTGGGTCTTAACCTTACAAGTGAAGATCCATTTGACCCATTAGTTACCCTATTTAAAGGCTTTTGTTAACCTATAGTATAGAGCTTGAGCCATAATTTTACATGAAGGCTGCAGATCACAGAAGCAGATGGTGCCATAAAAACCCACTTTCCCCCTATTTGTTCAACTTCTTCTGTGTAATCAACATTCCTTCTTTATGTACCATTTTCTAGGCAATGTGTTACCCCCACAGATCCCAAAACTGGGGCAGAAGGTATCTGAAATGCTGGTCACAGGGAATGCCTTGGGCAGTGGATGTGTTTGAAGTTTGTGGTTTTGGCCTCTTTCTTGTAAAGAATGTGCCAACATCAAAACCTGTTCTCCAAATGCAAAATTTGAATAATTAAAAAAAACATTTGCATTTGGAGAATGAGAAATAAAAGACAGAAACTATTTCATCTAAAATACAGTCTTGTTGCTACAGTGCCTTCTATGTCTGAATATTTTTCACTTCCTATTGTCTTTCCCAGAACCACTTTGCCCACAAAATGTATTTATTTTCACATTCCAGAAAGAACTGCAGGAAAGAGGGTAAATCCTGACTGCTGACCACAGAAGAGGATGTTCCAGTGAGGTGCAAAGTTCACAGTCTTCAAAATTTGCTGAGACAGACAGATGACTCAAAAATCAAGTACAGAGAAATATGGAGAAAAAAACAAAAGCAAACAACAAAACCAAACACAAAAAAGTCTCTCGTTTACATTTTTTCTGAAAGAAATTGGAAGGCTAAAGGAGAAAAAAAAAACAAACCCAAGGACTCAGTACTAATGACATGTCAAGAGGCATCATATACATGTATTAATAATAATAAATTAATGATCTGTTCAGCTATCCTGTCTCATAGCCAAGGAGTAAAATCCCTGCAGAAAATGGGACTGTCAAAGTCTGGTCTGTCTGATTTTCAGAAGGAATTGAGAAATATCAGTATTGTGACTTGATGGTAAAACATCTGAGTTATTAAGTACCAGGTAGGTACTGGCCTCAAAGCCAAGGAGCATGGTGGCTGTCTGGTAACAGGACAGGAGCAAACTCCTTTCCACCAGAGCCTCACTTGCTGAGCTCTAATACAATGACATGTAAGCAATGAGCTTTTATTGATTTTGCATTTGGACCTGGCTCAAACACTCAGGAAGTCCCTCTACAGGGGAAAAAAAATATGTGGGAGTATAGAGAGGACAAATCTGGTGCTAAGTAGCAGTAACTGAACATGTACTATTTCAGCTTTTCAAAATAATGGAGGTGTTCCTATAAAAATAGGGATAAAAGCTATGAAAAGGCAAAAGATACATGAGAACTAAGAGAAAGCAGAAATACTGTAATGCAGAAAAAGTTACTGAAAAAGGATATTGGCTCAAATTTTCCATGGACTCTATCCCAACAAACTACCTTCATCTGATCAGCTGTTAAACTACAGTATAGAGCTTGAGCCATGATTTTACATGGGGGCTGCAGATCACAGAAGCAGATGGTACCATAAAAACCCACTTTCCCCCTATCTATTCAGCTTCTTCTGTGAGCTGATGGAACCACACAATTTCAAGTAAAGGAGATTTTCCTGTGGAACTAGACTAGGAACCAGCCTCAACATACAAGTCCCGGATTGCCAGTGTCAGTCTCTTCCATAGCACAAAAATCAGCAGTGATTGCCCTGGCTGAAAAACACAAGAGCTCCTTGTGGTAAGTCACTTTATGGAAACCACTCACTTTGGACAATTAACCAGGCAACTAAATGTCCACTCATGCTTAGATGCATTCCTAAACCCTGTTCTCACCAGGATTACCTGCCCTGCAATCCCCCTGCTCCTAGAGGCTGCAGAGCCAGGCTTGGATCCTGCAGATGCAGAGATGCAGCAACAGCTGGGGCAGGTGCAGAACACTGATGCTCATCTGGAAGGCTCAAAGCCAGGCAGAGATTAATGACCTACAATGACAGTGCAATCAGTAGCACAGGTCCCATCAGCCCTGCCTCTTTGCTGTACACCATTTATAAAAGCCAGGGCAAGGTATTTAATTGCACAAGGGCTCAAAGGGCCATGAGATTTCAGTGTATCTGGAGTGACAAGCAATGCTACCCGAGACTGTGATTTACATGACTGCTGCTGGCAAGAAACAAGTGGACAAAACTGGGGTTTGAACAGGGAGGTGGAAGTACCAAGACATGAAACAGGCTGTACTAAGCATCTGCATTTCTCAAGAATCATTGTGATCTTGAAGCCTGATTTTACCTTTTCTTAAAGCAAACAAGCAAACAAAAAAACCCACAAAATCTTCTCAGCTATAATTTGTTTCAGTTCCTATGAACTTGTGAGAGAAGTTGTCTGATTTGTGGTGATGTATAAAGAACACACTACAGGCTACTAATAGAGTAAAAATTGCTGCATAAGAGTACATACACATAGTGCCTAGTTGCAAAGCTAAATATATAAAAAACTAAGTATGTGACCCTGGAAAGTGAAATACATGTCCCTGAAATCTTGGTTTTCTTTGCTCCACTTCTCAACTTGAAGTGTGACAGTAATTCACAGAAGGAACTGAGAAACAGTGGGGAAATTCAATGAGAGGGTTTTAAAGAGGAGGTAACACACTAATCACACGCTTCTGCTTCTATTCTGGCAGATAATCTGGAGTCTTGGATCCTGTGGAAATGTGTTTTATGCTAAGCAAACATTTGACTGCCCTGCAAAAATTAAAAAAAAGCAATGGATTCAAGTCACAACTGATGGATAAAGGTCACCAGAACCGATCAAGCTAGCAGAGGACTCTGCTTTGACTTCACAGCTGAAGAGAATAGGCAGAGAGAAGCTGTTTCCTCTCTCAGCACTGTGCTTGGTCTTTTTGCACAAGCAGAAGTGGTTGCGGAAAAAGACTTAGGAAATAGGAGGAGAGCATGAGCACAAAGGGTGCTTAAAGACCCTGGAGAGATCCTGCTCCAAAGACAGATTCACCTCTACCTAAACCTTTTTTTATAAAATATTTGCCTACCCAGACCTTAATTTTTAAGCAAATTAGTCCCACACACCCTCAAAAAACCTATTCCAGTGTTTGCCTAAGCTCACCATCTTTCCTAGTACCAGCACAGGTACCCTGGCTGAAATTTGAGACCATTAAATTCTTGGGCCATGTTTCCCAAGGGATATGCAACACCAGCCCCTGGACCCCACCAGCTAAAGCTGTAATGCCTAAGCTGAAGGCAGCTGCTGCTGCTATCTGTGGATGGTCTGCATGCCACCTCTCCACCTTCAAGCTAGCCCCTTGTTCCATTCTTAAATGAGAGGTTTAAACTGAGGCAGTCATTAATTGAATGGTTTGTTCTGAACCTAGCCCAAGGCAAGAGATGAAATAATCAAATCTTCTCAGCACTCCCACAGCATGACACAGAGCTGCCTCCTGCCTGAGTGCTCTCCTTATTGTCTCTGCACCCATAGCCCCTGAGCAGGGTTATGAGACCCCAGGATAGGTTTAGGCACAACTGCTCTGACACTGGACATTATGGCTCACCACTTACTTCATCATGGTCCCTCACCAGACTGGTGCTCAGCCCCTTAGAACTGTTCCACACAGGGATTTGCTGCTTTTCAACCCAAACAGCTTTTCTTTAACAACCTAGAGTAGCTTCTGCTTTTCCCAGCCACTCTGTTAATAGGAGCTACAGAGCTTTTTCCATTCTCCCTGCCAATGACTTCTAAGTTCTGTTGATACACCACAGAGAGTTAAAATTGCTGCCACAGAGGAGGGTATTTCAAATTACAGACGATGGCTGTGCTGAATCTCCCTTTCTCTCTGTATGTTCACAAGCAGTCTAAAGTCTTGACTGCAAAAGTCTTCCCTGCAAAGCAGCTTCTGAGAGAGAAATTCCAAAGAGCCTTTCTAAAAGTGCAGACAACAGGTAATAAGGTGGAGCTGTCAGGAAAGTCCAGGTAACAAAATATTGTTTTTTCAATGCTACAAGAACACGTAGGGACAGAAATTCAACAAGCTGTGTTACTTTGGCTGTAGGAAGGGAATGTGAGACTGTGGGAGTTGGACAACTGAGACAAATGAGCAGGATCTGCTGCGACTGCTTGGGTAGAAAATGTCCTGATGGTGTGTGACAGCATTTAGCTTTGCTGAAGCAAGTAAGTCCCTGCAGAAGTACAGTGTAAAGGTGTATGGTTAGCAATACCATGGGTCAGTGCAATGACTTAGGGACCAACTGGCAAACTCTGTGTAAAGACAAAGCACTTCTGCTTTTACTATTTATATACAGTGAGACAGATGTGGTTAGTGCTGTGCCTTCTGCAGAAAACTCTTCATTAGTTGGAAAAATTACCTCTGAAAAAAAATATAACAGTGCTCATAGAGCTGCTGAAGAATCATTTCTATCTCCAAAGACCATGAGTAGCCAGGTAATGTTTGGTTTCTGTCCTGGTTTTGGCCAGGATAAAGGGGATTTTCTGTCTTGTGCTTTTGCTTTCAGCTCAGTCTCTTGGAAGCAGCTGCACTTGCTGACATGAACAGCAAGTTTCTCAGGCAGTGTCTGCTGCTGGGACTGATCCCACTCCATGGTTTGAGTTACAGCAGAACCAAGGACACTGCTAAGCTCTGAGCAACAGTTTGCCCTCCAGAAGGAGAAAAGGAGTCAAGAGGTCACCCCTGGAACCCTCCTTTGGGCAGGAAGGGACAAGAGAGATGCCAGAAGTGACCAACCAGAGGATTCCATCCCATCCACCTCATCCTCAGGAGAAATGGGAGGGATCACCAGGCTCAAACCCCTTCCTGCTTCCCCTTCTTCTCCTCTCCCTCTTTGCTTCAGCATCCTGGGAGGATTCCATCCCTTCCTCTGCCTCTGCTCCTGATCCATTCCAGCCTGAATCTGGGTGTTCCTGCCTTCAGCTCCCAACTGCTGCTGACTCCAGGATTCCAGCCTGGACTTTCCCAGGGCTGCCCTGCAACATCTGTGCTGATGTGAGAGTTACTGGGGGAGAGGGGGGAGGAACCTGGGATCAATTTTCCTGTATATTTGTATAAGTTTACTAATTTTTTTTCCTATTTATCATTCCTGTTTCATTCAAGCTGTGTAGTTCAGTTCCCAACCCATCAGTCTCTTGCCCTTATTCTCTCTTTCTTTATCAGGGAGGAGAGGGGAATTAATAAAGAGCATCTGTTATTCTGTTTAATTGCCAGGCAGTTAAACCCTGACAGTTTCCCAGCTGAAACTATGCAGAGAGGCAGAGGATTCCACCTGCCTCTTGCAAGAGGCCATGGCATGGGCAGGTGCAGCCCTGCCTCTGAAGCTGAGCTGCCCTCCCTGCCTGCACCTCAGCCCAGTGCCCAGAGGGACACGGTGCCTGAGGAGACCTTAGGAGGCACAGGAAGAACCTTACAGGCTCTGGGCAGCCTCCCCATCTGTTTCTGTGAGCAGCCACTGCTGATGTGCTGGGATTTCTGAATCCTGAATTCTAAACTGGTCTGTTCTGGTTTGCCCATAATGACAATGCTTACAGTCAGGAACCTGCCACCCCTGGGAGTATTTTTCTTTTTACTTCTTTTCTTCTCACCACACAGCCTCACAGAAGGGAGTAGGACAACTAGCACAGAGGATCTCACATTTGAAATCCACAAGATGTCTGTTGATACTTTTAGATCTGTTGGTATCTTTTTCCTATCTGCATAGAAAATCTAACTCTATATTCTCCTTTTTGACAAGCATGCAGGATCCCCCATTATGCACACACCCTTTCCATAACTGCATGTGAAGTGATAGTTATCAGACATAAATACTCATGAAGGAAAGCCAGTTTACATTCTGCAACATTATGCCTTCTTTTTATCAGTGGAAATTCAATGTGGTTCACTGAAGTCAGTAACTACCCTATTACATCATGTAAGAGTAAAATGCTACCCTAGACTGTCAGTATCTCTACATACTGTACTTTTGTTAAAAAAAAGAAATTCCACTGAAAAGTCACACATTGATGACATTCAAAGCTGCTATGGCCAGTAGATTACAGGCAGTTCCCCCAGAGCAAGTGCTTCACTTGTCTCAATCACATAGCTACATTAACATTCTCAATAGACGCCAGCGTATTCTTTATCTCTAGATATTTTCAAGGCCTAAAAGAAGCACCTTATTTTTTAATTTAAAAAAACAATGGCTATTTACAATAAGGCTTTAGAGTTATTATCAGATGGTAACCCCACTGTTCAATAGGAAAATTATTTCTGTTTGCACTTATGGTGATAGGGATTTATCTCTTCAAAAGTGTATGAATACATTTCCTAAAAGGGTGAGATTTTCAAGAAGCCTTTCAAGGAAGACTTCATGAGTCACTATTTACAGTTCAAGTTTTTTAAGAAATGAAAAAAAACCAACCCAGCTCCAACTTAGCATGCAAGTGGTGTAGACTGAATACGTGTGGTCCCATACTAAACAACCTGCATTTTTTATCTGTAGACACGGAAAAGAGGAAAACAAATGACAGAACCTGGAATTCCAGGTAAGAGAAAGTGGCTTTTACACAGAAATCACATAGGAAACATCACAAAGCTCTTCTTGTCAGCTCTGTGTTTATAACCCCGTGTGATACTACTTCCACATTACTCCCATGTGTTTTAGCAGGGAGCTGCTCCTCTCCCATAGGCTGGAAACAAAATAATGGCATTATCATAAAAAGCCTCTGAGGTCACCTCCTTTCCAAACCTCAAGCTGAAGGGACTCAGGGGTTTGCAGCTCAGGTCATGGTACAGACTGCAAAAACTACTTCCAACCCACAGGAGAAAGTCAGATACTGTTGTGCAATGTACAAAAGGGTGGAGGAAGGGAATAAAAAAAAAATATCCCACAACAAAACACTACTTTAGAGCATATGCACTTACCTAAGCAGCATCAAATGGGAACACAGGGTCAAGGCAGAAGACATCAAGGAAACATGAAAAAAAGGAAAAGAATAAAAAAAAGGTTAATAAATTGAATGCCTGGGAAAAGAGCCCGACGCCCCCCTGGCTCCAACCTCCTTTCAGGGAGTTGGAGAGAGTGATGAGGTCTCCCCTGAGCCTCCTCTTCTCCAGCCTCAACACCCCCAGCTCCCTCAGCCTCACCTCACAGCACTTGCGCTGGATCCCTTCACAGCCTCCTTGCTCTTCTCTGGACCTGCTCCAGCACCTCAATCTCCTTCCTGAAGGGCCCAGAACTGGACACAGGACTCAAGCTGTGGCCTCCCCAGCGCTGAGCACAGGGGCAGAATCCCTTCCCTGGACCTGCTGGCCACGCTGCTCCTGAGCCAGCCCAGGATGCCATTGGCCTTCTTGGCCACCTGGGCACACTGCTGCCTCCTGTTCAGCTTCCTGGCAATCCAGACTCCCAGCTCCCTTTCTGCCTGGCTGCTCTCAGCCACTCTCTGCCCAGCCTGGACCTCCCCATGGGGTTGTTGTGGCCAAAGTGCAGGACCCGGCACTTGGCCTTCTTGAACCTCAGCCCCTTGGAATCAGCCCAACTCTCCGCTCTGTCCAGGTCCCTCTGCAGAGCCCTCCTGCCTTCCAGCTGATCCACACTCCCCCCCAGCTTAGTGTCATCTGCACATTTGCTGATGATGGACTCAATCCCCTCATCTCAATCATCCATAAAGATATTAAACACAACAAGGCCCAACACTGATCCCTGGGGGACACCACAGCCGCCATTTTGATGCAGCCCCGTTCAGCACCACTCTCTGGGCCCGGCCCTCCAGCCAGTTCCTAACCCAGCACAGAGTGCCCCTGTCCAAGCTGTGGCCTGACAGCTTTTTCAGGAGAATGCTGTGGGAGACGGTGTCAAAGGCCTTGCTGAAGTCCAAGTAGACCACATTCACAGCCTTCCCCTCATAGGATCTGTGCTCGAATCCCTTTACCAGCCTAGTTGCACTCCTTTGGATAGGTACTTCCTTTCTACAGGCAGAGACACCTTTCTCCCACTCCTGGAGTTTTTTTTGCTCTGCCAGTCAGCGTGACACCTATTAGGTTGGATTAGGTATGTGTTTGTGGTTAGGAATACCAGTTGCAGGAGGAATTTCAAAACATACAGTTTTTTGACAACTGAAATGAGCAGCAATGTATTTCATCCCTCCCAGGGTATTATAACAAATTTGCTGAATTTAAATTTAGGAAACCCCTACGTTTTGACCTCGACTCCCAGCCCTTCAGGTC